>NW_022758421.1:222536-275211 GCF_011630105.1 Anneissia japonica
AACAAAGTCTGACAGACAAAGATTGTATAATGATTACATAATGTTGAACAGTACTGCGAAAGGGTAGTACTGTATGTGAAGTGTGTTTGTAGCGATCAGGGGTGCACTATCATTTCCGCTGTCGTCTTAAATAGTGCTGAGATCACTATGGTGGATCACTGTTGTATATTACTTTAGGAAATGAATACATTCACTACTTAATTGGCTTTCATTTATACTAAGGTACAAAAACCTGCTCCTCTCCAGTGGTGAGAGCTTATATGGCCTATCATTCTACAGTGCAATTAATCTCAAACATTTGTGACCGAATCTGGCAAAACCAGCACTTTTTGTTTAAAAAAGGTGGTTTCAAATTTCATTTTCAAATCAGCTAAAATTCATTGACTATCTTTAATACATGTTGGGCCGAAAATGTAAATTATATCTTTGGCATATATTTTCCAATTTTAATAATTTTTTTGTATCAAATTAGGCCTATTAGAATTTTGACCTAGATTATAGATCTATTTTAATCTCATTTTTATTTTTTTGAGACAAGAGCTTGTTTATGCTGCAATAATGTGGGTCACATAAATTTTATTATCAAATGAGGTGCTAATTCTTTTACCCATTTCGTTAAACATGTTAGTATTGTATGTTAGAAATTAAAAATTCAAAAATGTAATACTAATGTGCATTAATTAAATAACACAGTAAATGGTTACAGTACAACCATGTGTACTTCAGAAAAGAACTGTTGTTTTTATTGAGAGTGTCTCAGTGTTTTGATAACATTGCTTCAGTTGTCAGGAGAATAATAGCTAAATTTGTTGTGCTTATAATATTATTGATTTATGTTGGTTTTCCTTTTTCGTCAACGTTTTATTGTAAATATGACAGTTCATTTTTCTACTTTAATGGTTTTTAGTATGTTGATATATGTTTTATTATTATATTATTATAAGAATTTGTGATTTTAAAACCGATTAAAGAGACTTTTACTGCTAATTGCCCACCTCTTAGATATTGTTCTTACTGTAAGTTCCCACAAAATAGTGTAAACGTATGTAAAAACATGCATTTGTGAACGTGTGTTTTTAGGACAAACCAGCCCTGTTCTGATTTTTCACTTGATGTTTGATTGACATACTAGGCAGTTTTCGCCGCACAATGTTAACCGTAACGTTAACGGATGATGTCATAGTTGCGGAGTACGTTAATTTTAGGTGCTCGACGTACGTTAATTACTTGTTTGCGCATGCTTATTTCGATTTGCTTAAAAAAAGGGGCGGAGCTATCGCGTTGCATGTTGGGTACCAACGTTAAAGTTAAGGTTAACTTTGTGTGGCGAAAACTACCTAACAATTAAGTGTCAAATTCGCATTGTCATAGAGCATAGCTCTTTGAGGGTTTTGATTTTGATTTTGTTTATTCTTGTTACAATCTTACTGTCGCTGGTTTGTTACAGTATGGAGGGACTATCTATTGCTTGGTGATTTATCATAGCATTGACCATCTACCTGAACCAACAGTCACATTCTACTCACCAACAAGCAACGCGTGGCAATTTCTTAAATGGATTGACGATATATCGTAAGTACAATTCAATGTTTAATGAAGAGATATAGTACTGTAGTTTCTAGTATGCAATCCTACCTATTAACTTTGTACCTCCTTAATAATTATGATTAATTTCCATGCACATGTAATAGGTCAAGTTCAAGCTTCTCTTTATTGTCAAGTAAATATTTACATGAAACTTTTTTTCCAAGTTTCAACGTAAATATAATAAACTTATATACATTTAAAAAAATAGTTAAAAGGTGTTAAAATACCAGATGCAATTCATTAAGTTAACATAAAAAGTACAGTACATAAACATAGTGTTATTGTGATTGTAATTTAAGCCTAATTGAATTTACTCTTAATGAAAAAATTTATGGATACAATTTAAAAAAAATGTAAAATTCATACAATGGTAGATGTTGTGTAAGGTTAGTAACCCCACCCCAAACCTCAGTTGGTGAAACTAGGACTCCCCATTGAGAAAGCAGACAATAACACTAACAAATCATTTTGCGTGGAGCACTGGCACTTTGAAAAAGAGTACAATTTTTTTGGGCATCTACAAGAGCCTATTCTTAAAATTAATTCCAATCCTGGTGGTTCTGACGTGGGTGCAGTGGCGTCGAAAAAATGGTCAGGGGGGTGGCTGCCCCGGGGCCTGGGTGTAATGAAAAATTTTCAGGGGGAAGAACAAAATCTCCATAGGGCCCGAGCCCAAGCCAGGATGAAAACTTTTGTTGTCAGAACAAACTCTTAGGAGGAGACTTAATTTGGGGAGCGGCCGAGTGGGGGTTCCCAGTGAGGGGGAGGGGAGCCCATGTGAGGTGTTGCCCCGGGGCCCTTACTGGCTCTCGACACCACTGCGTGGGTGTAAACTCTGTCAGGGATTTTGTACAGTACCTCTCATTGGGGACAGTACTCCTCGTCGGGCAGAAAGCCATTGTTGCAGCAGTCAATATAATTTTCATAGATAATTGTTATTGTATTGTGATGAAACATGATTACTTTTTAAAAATCTAAAGTGACAATTCACACAATGGTAGTTGTTGAGTCAGGAACTCAATTTTCATTCTTTATTGCTTTTCATAGGTAATTGATATTGTTGGTAATGTTATTGTCATGACAGTTAAAATGAATGTCTCTTGTTGAGCTCCTGCAAATAGCCTATCATTTCATTGCCCAACCTTAATTTACACATTAGTCTAAGACACAGGTGAGCACAGTGCAGCCCTGCCAAACATCTTTTGCTAAAAAAACACCTTGTTTTTTACTGCCCGGCACCGACCATCTCTAAAAAGTAGTATTTAAACTGAGAATAAAATGGTGTAAAAGCATTGCCTGAAGGTATTTGGAAGCACACCGGAACATCAAAGTTTGGGTGTGGCCCTCGGTATAAGCCAAAAATACATTTTGGCCCTCCGACCGAATTTTATATTCACCCCTGGTCTAAGAAGGTACTATTGCCAGTATGTGGATAGGACTTAATCACAAAATACACAAAGACAAATTTTGTAGTTATATTTATGCAAATCAGAGAAAACTACAGGTCTTCCTCCAATGAAAATCCCATTCAATTAGAGACCACCTCTAATTAATGACCACTTTTCTGTGGTCCCAACAAATTTACATTTTATTTTTATTATTCTAATTAGAGACCAAAGCTGCTAAAGACCATGAAAACCCTGGTTCCAAAAATGGTCTTTAATTGGAGGGAGACCTATACTGTAGTTGTTTCAACTGCACATACTTATTTATTGGATTAATTTTAAGTGAGCCATTAAATATTCCAGTTGATTTTTAAAGTATTTTTTCCATTATCACAGATTTGTTGGTGGCGGTGGTGAGGCGTCAAGTCTAGCTGCAGAGGGTCTTGGGGCTGCTCTTGGAATTCTAGACGATTTGAAAATTAAACGTGATCAAGGGTAGGTTTATTGCTTCCTTTACTCTCTCCACACTGGATTAGTTCCTGCTCATATCTTTTATATTCTGTATTTTTTCCTTGTGTCATAAAATTGTTACATTTAATTCTATTCTAAGTTCTTTCAGAATTCTATCCACACTGGGCCTGAAAATAACAAAATTGTTTGTTTGCCCTCTGGCGCCTGCCCCTATTTCACCGAAAAATAGGTGGCGTTTAAAAAAAAAAATTTTTTTTTTTTAATTTTCTTTGTTCACAAATTTTAAAAACTGATCTTTATCTTTCTCCATTTTGCACATGAAAGTTGTCTAAATTTGGTGTCTGATTTAAGGTATTGCCATTCTATACCATTGCAAAATATCGATTATTATAACTTTTTTTGTACCTGCACCCCTTATACAATTTTCAGCATTAAAAGGCAAACAAACAATTTAGGCCTTATAAAAGTTTGTTACCTCAGGTTTATGTGAAATGCACATATATGGGCATGATAATTTCATTTCACATCCATCTCAGTGTGGTGAGGGTAGGCCTAGGCCTATGCTACAAAGTAGGGCTAGGTATTAGGCCTATAAGCCTTGCCATGGGAGCAACATTCCATCATTTGGATATTAACTATTTTCTGCAACAAAATAATACTGTACAGAAGCCAAAATTGCCTGTGCTCATTGTAAAGTATTCATTTAAAGCGATTTCCGAATGAAAGCATGACTATATAATGCCCAAAACGAGTGTTATTATTCTCTTCATATACTGTAGATCGTGAATCCATGCGAATAGCACCACCACCAGTGAAAAAATAGTGAGATTTACCCAGCTGTATCAGTATGCCTCAACAAGCATGCACATCATCATCATCATCATCATCATCATTTATTTAAGTCGGTTTTCTTCCCTCTTCCAAGGGGTTACTGACTGTCACTCGTTCCATGCAGTTACACCATCTCTCCACTTCTTCCTGTCTTGTGCATCATACTCCTCCAAACCAATTTTTGCACTTTCTTTCTTCACCATATCTTTCCACGTCACCTTTGGCCGTCCCCTTACTCTTCTACCTTCAACTTCTAGATGCCAGGCTCTCTTTACTGGATCACCTTTGTCTTTTCTTAGCACATAACCCATCCATCTCAAGCAACTCCTCATAACAACCTCCACAATTGTTTCACTTAGACCTAGACGTTCCATAAGCTCCTTCGTGTTCCTTCTTTCTGCCAGCTCAACACCACACATTTTTCTTATCATTGCTCTTTCTGTTCTTCTCAAAATTCCCTCTTCAGTTGTCTTTATGTTCCATGTTTCGGCACCATACACCATTGCTGATCTTACACAGGCTTTATAAATCCTACCCTTTATTCCCAATGAGAACCTTCTGCCACACAGTACCATGGCCAGCTCATTGAACTTACTGTAGACCATCCAACCCTACTTCTCCATGCCACCGCAATTTCACAACCGCCTCCACTATTAAGTGTATCACTAAGATAACAAAAACGGTCCACTCTCCCAATCTCCTGCATTTGTTGTTCCACCACCTGGTCTTCAGCCTACCACCTTCTCTTGTCTTTCTTACACTTCTTGCAAGTGTAATTTATATCAGCTGAAAACAATTGATATTTCTTACTTAAAACGCAGTTTTATGTCACTTTATAAGTTTAAATGTTTTCTTTCTTAGCAGATTAACATTTCATATTATTTTTGAAGACTTTTAAGTACAATTTTAAGTGTTTTTGTAGTTAAAAATGATTTTTTTAAACTACTGTTTTACTGTATTTACATTAATTTACATATTCATATTACTGTGTATCTAGTCATTGCATCTGTTATTGCTAGGTTTTTTTTTTTATATGGAATTGATTGATGAATATAGAAGTTGATTGACTGATTGACTGATTGATTTATATGGTCTTTGTTTTATGAAGCTTGACATTGAATACTTGGCAGCACATTTAGGTGAACATATTCTTTTTCTCAAAGATATATTGTAATACTGTAGTTTATTGTTACTGTATTTCCAAATCTGACATGTTATCACACAAAGTATTATAACATCATACATGTGAAAAAAATTGAAATTGATTTAGTACCCATTACTGTATAGATTGTACTGTAAGTATTTTTGTTCTTGCCAGTTTGAGAAATTAGCAATTTCCGTTCATATGAAGGTCGTACGTTGTGGTCAGGAGGCGTGATACCAGGGCGTGAAAACCTGGAGTCAACTATACAAACCTGTAAACTGGTTATTTAATTTGTTTGTCTCTCGTATCACGATAGTGCTTTACATGTTGTGGATTTCTTTTATTGTTGGGCTTGCACAAGACGCTGACCCCATAGCCTTACTGCTGTTCCTGTTCATGTTCTTGTTATTGTTAACAAAACTTTAAAAGTGTCCAGCGTTGGCATTTTTGAACTAGAGGTGATTTCCAAAAAACACACTACAAAACAAAACAGGAGTTTCAGCATAGACTGTACATAGACTGCAATTACCACTATAGGGCACGCCCCATGGATGGTGCAGTCGGTTAACGATGTGTTCTAAAGAACTTACGTTGTGACTTTGAGTCACGTCTTGGTATTCAATTTTTTTCCCCCAATTTTAAGAATTTTTTTTTTTTTCAATTTCAAAATATTTTAATTTTGTACCAATGAACATTCTTAATAATAATTTCTTTCATACAAATAAACTTAAACTAATTATTTAAAAATTTCTATCTATTAGCTCTTCCAAAA
The DNA here is from genome assembly GCF_011630105.1 of Anneissia japonica. Taxonomy (NCBI): domain Eukaryota; kingdom Metazoa; phylum Echinodermata; class Crinoidea; order Comatulida; family Comatulidae; genus Anneissia; species Anneissia japonica. The sequence goes on from NW_022758421.1 coordinate 228,727, forward strand.
AATCCCAATATACAGTAATAACTTGCGCCCGTACCGTATTTAAGCGTGGATAAACGCGCTTACCGGTGAGCAGACACTTTTCTTAATGTAGATTAACCACTAGTGGACGCCAGTGGTGTATCCAGAAATTCAAAATAGAGGTCCAAGCAGAATTGTATCATAACATAGGAATTGAAAATTAGTTATAGCATTTTATTATTTGTTTTAGGCCCAAAGCCAAAGGTATTCAAAACAGCAAACCTATAAAGTGACAAATTCCTTTCAAGACAAACATACGAACAAGATACTCTACATAAGCTAAAGCCAGGTGCTAAATGCTACGACGCGTACACAACAGATCTTTTTTAATGACGATCCGTTCAGACTTACTTGCAATCAGCAGAGAGTGTCGCGTCGTCTAGCGCTTTAAGAGGGAGTGGCATTGGATTCGTTGTCCAATGGTCGGACGATGCAGTGAATGCAGTGAGTGCTCAGCTTAAGTCTAATTATGCGGCTTAGGAATTGGAGTTGTTTTTAGTGATGAGAAAAAATCCTGACAGGAATTGAATCCAGGACCCAGGGATTGGAAGGCAAGGATCTGAACCACCAAGCCATTCAACTCCCTGAGGAATTCAAACTATTCTTTGATGATAATAATAATAATAATAATAATAATAATAATAATAATAATAATAATAATAGAATAGAATAGAATAATAATAATGATAATAATATTTATAATAATAAAGATGCCTGCTTGGAGCCTACAGTATATTTTCATAGGTTTAATGAATATTTTTCTATGGCACCAATAAACAATAAATTATTCTCACAAAGATGGGATACAGTTAGCAATTTGTATATAACTAAGTAAATTATTTCATTTTTATTATTTTTATATGTATATTTTAAAAATTATTTAATGTTTATTAGAATGCTTGTTTGAATAAAAATGTTTGTAGACGGGATTTAAAACAGTTCACTGTGGTGATGTACACTCGGTAATATTGCTGGGAAGTTTGTTCCATAGGATGGGGTCGTGAACAGAGAAAGCCCTTTCTCCATACGATTTGGTTCAGCTATAAGGAACAACCAACTTCAAGTCCTGCTCGGATCGTAGAGACCGCGGTGCACCTCGCTGCTATTCAGAACATGTACAGTTTGTCCATACTCATGTGAGAGTTGATAATCCACTCCAAGGTTTTTAACACGTTAACAGCCAGCAACGAATATACTTCCCCACAGGGTGTTGCTGAGGCCGCCAGGGACGAGGTATACTCGTCAAAATAGGGGAAACATTCTAGAACTTCTTGGTTATACATTGTGGAACCACAGACTCAACGGCTGGTAGTTCGGGGAAGATACACCTGGATGACAATGTACAAATGACATTGTTGTGTTTATGTTGCCGGTAGTACACTCAAGCGGCACAATTGGGGGCGCCCTTTGAACGTATGGTATACTGTACCAACCCATGCATAAAGCGGACGATATAACTCGCACTTGGGCAAAAAATGCTATCACAGTGCCGTCGACGAGTTTACTTGCCCCCTAATATTTTCCCGACAACTTATTAGCCACATCATTTTGATGATGTACAGTATTGTATGACTAGATAAAATTTCAAAAAGTATGCTTGTAGATGTAACTTGTTTTGGCACACAGGAAGGAACTTTAAAAAAGGTCTGTCAGTCAACGTGTTAATGTGTCACTTGGTACCAATATATAGGTTTGGTCGACTGCTATTCCTACTATTTGGGGCAGTGGATTTTCTATAACGTGACGACAGATGGATCACTTCCGTTTTGCTGTCATTTAACTTCAACTTGTTGGCGAGCATCCACCTTCGTATATCCGCAAGACAGTTTGAGTTTGAGGCGATGGATCTTTATGTTGCAATTTGAGTCACTTCTGAGACTCATAGAGTTGGGTGTCATCAGCATACGATGAACAGTACTCTATCCCATGGCTCCATATGACATCACCAAGAGGGCTCGTACATATTGGATATACTGTATTATATTGGTGTTCATATATTTTTTTAAAATTCAATATTTCAGTCAAAGGGCACCTATAAGGTATAGTCTAGTAACATGGTACCTTTAATAGTGAAAACAAAACTGATAAATTTTAATGATACCTTAATTAATATACTGTATAATTTAAGGGTGACATGTGTTTATGTTGTAACATGCACTACAGTTTATTAAGATCTAGAAGTAGGTTGTGATAAATTACGCTAAGCATTTGTGTTTCGACATACAATGGTGTACACATACACAATATTGAAATGAATAGATTGTTTGTTCATATTTGGACTGAGTAGAGTAGGGAAATTTCCCCAACACTAACTATTGATGAATCACCTTTTCAAAGGAGCTTATCTAATGAAGTTTAGGTTGGTATAGAAACACCTTTTGTTTAAAAAAAAAAATCAATATTTTAAAAAGTACCAGTACTGTGACGCAACTTAGCATTGTATCGTAGATTGTATTCCTATTTTATGAAGCATATTGGGAGATGATGTGCAAGTTGTTAATAAAATGCACTTGGCATGAGATGTTATTACCATATTGACCTTTGAACCTGGTTACGCTTCACTGCATCATTGCCATTTCAACTGCATAGATAAACACCATTGCTATTTTTAGGAAACTCTACCTATTGTACAGTGGTTTTGATTCTGTTGAACGTCATATTCCACTTTAGCCGTGTAAGTAAAGCTGTTCTGTTCTTCATCCATTAGTGTCTGTAGATTTATCGGATTTTAACTTCTACTTTGGGTCTATGAATAGCATTGTTTCTGGTATGTATTATTTCTATAAGTTGACAGTGAGTGGTATGGTTTTGGAAGTGTTCAACAATGTGGAGTCCAGTCACTTCCTGCAGCTAACATGTACAAAATTCATATCACATTTTGAGCCACCATCTTGCTTCACAAGATAACTGCGGACACCATTAAGTTTGACTACATTTTCTTTCATTCTGTTAACGTTGTTTAAATGTGTATGTTATTGTTAGTTTACATTTTGAATCTGTTTTTATTCTGATAGGAAAGGTGTACAGTACATGGAGTGGATGGTTTATTGTGCTGTATCTATCTGTTTAACATTCATTACCAAATGTTGATTATTTTTAGTTACTAATATTATACTATTATAGTATTAAACTGATGGTATAGTGATGATGATGGTGATGAAGATGATGTACATACAGTAGTAGTTAATAATGTTATCTGATAATAACTCGCATGATAATAATGATGGTAGTGATGAAGATGATTATAGTGATGGTAGTGGTGGTGAAGATGATGATGATAGACTTAATAATGATGATAAAGCTGATTGTGTTAAAGTTGAGGACGTGTATTACTGCTTGATATTTAATTAAAATCTATATCATTATATTAAACTGTCGCCTGTCATTGTCAAATTAGTATCTTTGGTACAATTTAGAGTTATTAGTATGCATAAGGACTAATAAAGGCTGTATTCACAGTCGATACTTAAAAGCAAATAGATACAGTACAATATGGCATCGCTTGGCATGTTATATCTACAGTACATAGAATGTAAATCCAAAGATTAATCATTGGGGTGTGGTATTGTAGGCCTGTGGTTTCCAACCATGGCCTCATTGTTGATCTGCCTCAACTGGCCTCTAATAATATTACAATAAGCAGAATATTTATTGGGATCTCTGGGTCTATTTCTGTACTAATATTGTACTTAAATTGGCCTCATACAGTGGGAGTGTTAACAATGGTAGAATATTATTAACCCTGACTTGCATGACTCTCTTTAAAGCTTGTTACTGTAGAACTATCAGAACTGTACCCACAAAGGGCCTCATTTTTGGCACAAGTTTCATACAGTAAAAGGCTATACAGTATTAAAGTAGACTATCTAAGTATTTATAGGATGCTTGGCCTGATCAATACATACAGTACCCTCAGAATTGAACAGAATCAAATATTAATGATCTCATGATTAAGCAGTACCAGTGCTATGGCCTTTAGTACAAGAAAGTCCATGCTGTAGGCCCAAAAATACATAGCAAAATTCATATCTTATTTAAACAGTAAGCAAACATTTCCCACATAGAATTTTATGCAAATTTATTATCTTATAAAAATCCCACACAGGGCCTTAATTTTTGAAAAAAAAAACATAAAGGACCCTCCCACATTATTTCAGGTTTTTCCTTTACACATTAATTACAATGTTTGAAGCTGATTTTTGAAGAGTTTTTCATTTTAAATGTTTGGTTATAATACGCCCACTATTTATTGAAGGTTTATTTTAAGGTAAAATTCATATTATTTATGTACATAATACACCTCTCTGTCTGAGGCACCTGAACAAATAAAAATTGTGAATGCATGACCACACACCTTTCAACATGTACAGTAGGGTCAGAAATAGAGTACAGATATTTATTGTGGTCAAATTTTACTAATTCAAAAATGGGTCTGAATATATTTTGTAAGCAAATGGTTGGGTTTTTTTTCTTGAGATGTTTGTTGTGATTTAAAGCTTTAATCTCTGTATTCAACATTTTGATTGCATATTGTAAATTATTATCAACATAATTAAAAACGAGGTAATTAGCCAGCATACACTATGCAGCCATGAAGTACTGCCTTTCTACTACGCATACAGTAATGTTAGATACATGTTCACTACGCGCATAATGTTAGATACGTGTTCACTACGCGTAACAATGACGTTTTAGTGGTAGGATGTACAGTGGAACGTAGAACCAGGGAGGTGCTATCTGATAGAGCATGCAGTAGGTTAAGATGTGGCCTGTTTCACTATAGTTTGCAGTATTGTATTGTTTATGATACCAACATCAAATTATAACCCATAGAAGTCATTTAATTAGATTTAGAATAGTGTTTGTCACAGTAAATAATGATATGCCAAGGCCTACACCTTATAGTAATGGCTCACAAAAATTTGGCCAAACTTTCATCATGTGTTTTTAGATTGCATTGTACATGTCTTTTTTTATTGTATGCCACGATTGAAGATTATTTAAATAAATAAATAAATAAATAGATAAATCATAAATAAGCCCATTGTTTCAATCAATCCCTTGTTGATGGAAGTAATTTTTTAGGGATTTTTAGGTTTTACCATATCAATCCCTTTCAAAGTAATTTTTTGATTACAAAGTATATAAAAATACGACACAGCAGTTAAATGTATTGTAATATATTCATTCATTTTTCCATCATTATCAAGAGACTTACAAAACTTACATACTCTTTTTTATTTCCCAAAATAATATTACTACAAAGATGGTTGTTGTCTTTTTGAGATTGATCCAAATTCCTTAAGTGATAGCACCAGGATTTGCCTAAATGCAGGGCGTCCATGTCCCCAAAAGTGGAGAGCAATAATTTCTCTGACGAACAGAATTCCTTAGGGGGTCCAATGGAAAATACCCCTGAAACTGACAATTTAGGGATTTGAAAGGCTTAGATTAGGTACTAAAATACAGTAAATTATGTATAATTTATATAATCCTATATTGGATTGTAACTCTGATGGGGGGTGCGGTGGGGGAGGTCTAGCCTTTGCTTTCTTCTCCCTCTAGCATAATGTTTTGTAATTTGTACTCAGTAAATGAAAAAAAGTGACTGACCCTACAGTACAAACAGGATTTATTATACTGTATGTTGTATTTTACACTCTGAAGTTACATTAACTAATGTTGACATACAATAAGATCTAATGTGTTTGTCTTATTCCTCATTCAATTTATGACGTCGCTAATGGAACCCATTAGTCATGGAATGTGTGATGATAGACACTTTGTGTTTTTTTTTCTTGTGTAAAAACTACAATATTTGGCTATTGTGTACATAGGAGGATAGATGTGTGTGACACTACCCTAGTTGCCTTTAAAGTAATATTTTTTGTTTATATTGTATTGAGTAGGAAGCATCCAGCCAAGCTACAATGTAACCTAATCTAATCAATGTGCAACCCATGGTCATGTGATGCCAATAGTACTGAAGGTGCTGAAATTTCTGAGAATACAGTATTAAAGAGGAAATTCCAGAAAATTCTATTTAAATTTAAAAATATTGGAATGTTTATTGGAAGTATCTAATCGGTGGTTAATACAGTACGTTATTTTTTTTTCTCTCTAAAAATATGGTAATCTCAATTAAAACTCAATTTTGAATGTTCCTCTTCGCCATATTTTTTGTAAAATTTGTTATACTATATGTACAGTATCATATTTAAGACATCCTGTAATTGGCTTTTTGCTGTTGGATGAGGTTGGAAATAATAAATAATAATATAAAATAAAATTTTGTCATTTGTTTATTTAATATTTATTTGTTATTTATTTATGCACCAAGAATTGTCAATTTTGAATATCACTGTTGTACTTGTAGTTTGACAATCCTTTAAGCACTAGCATATACCCGTGCTCCGCACGTTGTTGAATGTGTGGGGAAAGGTGGACATGTATATTACCGAATGTTATGGGAAGTCCTAGGGCGGTCAATATAACATTTAATTTGTCATTTGAAAGGATAAAATTTAAATTTAAGTTTTATGACACTAATACGAGGTCAAATCAATTGACAGACATTATACTGCTGTACAAACATTCTTAAATTTAGAAAATTCAAACATCATTTAAAAATGTTAATTTTTATTGGAAGTACAATAGTTTGTTCGTTCATGTGAGTCCATAATTACAGTAGGTACACAGGTGGTATGCAGCGCTTTTAGTGAATGATTGCGAATAATGGATTATTTGTTGTTATCAGTTGACTGGAACAGTCATAGCAGGGTCACCACGTGCAGGTTAACAGCATGACCCCCAATATACCTACATGTAACCGGTGGATTTGATTTTTTTTCTCTAAAAATAGGATGGTCAATTATATGACATTCAATTTTGTCATTTGAAGGGATAATATTATAGTCTTATGACAATGAGAGATTGAACCAATATGTTTTCAATAATTCACAGACATACGGTACACTACAGTAAAAACATTCTTAAACTGTTTGATTATTTGTTGAATTAATTTGTGGTTAATACATTAATTGTTTTTTCCTCTAAAAATATGATAGTCAATTATTTCATTCAATTTGTCGTATAAAAGGATAAAATTATAGTCTTATTATGACACTGAGAGAGGTCAAATCAATTTGTTTTCAATAATTGACAGACGTAATTATTATTATTCTATAGTACAACATTCTTAAATTTCCAGCAAATGCAATATCCTTCCTTCATTCGTTTGTTCCTAGACACTGGGTCTACGACATTTATTGATCTTAAATAGGCCTCCATCACTTACAAAAGAAATATACAAAAACTTAAATAAATGTAACTGAATTGACATGCTTGTTTCTGATTTTAAGAAAGTAAAATTATTTTTGGAAGGAAATTTATGATACAGAAGTGGTATTACTGGTACAGTAGAAATATCTTTATAATTAATTATGTTGCGTTAAATTTTCAAACATTTTTTCTAATGTCAATAAGTAAAGCATTATTTGAAGTATTTTTTCCATATTTTTATTTTTATGTAGAGTTTATTCTTTTACTGTATTAAAAAAACATGTTTTAAAAGATCCGTATGATCATTATCATCATCATTTCAACAACAGGAATTCCCTATAAGAGTCCTATATTTAAGCAGTTCCTAGCTGTGCTGATAGAAGAGGTCAGGTTGGGGTCAGAATCTATAGGAACTGAAGTATTCTACCATAATAGCGCAGGGGTGTATCATCCAGGATTTTTTCTGGGTGGGTCGTGATCATAAATTTTTGGACCTTTTCAGTGGGAGACAGGAAAATCGATTACAGCGCCACCAGCTTAAAGCGTATGGCAGGCTGAGTTTCAGAATTGCTGGAATAGAGATACAGTAGATTACTGTACGTCATGCAATTGGCAAGATCTTGCTGGTACCTCATCAATGCTTTTTCATTTATGTCATTGTGAAAAGGCCCTAGAAAAAAATGTTTTTGGAAGAAAATGTGCACTTTTGAAAATTTTTTTTTGGTTTGGTGGTGGGGGGAGGAGGTAATTCGACCTTCCCGACCCCCCTCTCCCCCTTGCATACACCCATGTAGTGAATTTTATCATTTTGGTGGTGTTTGCTTGACAAAGGGAGTTTCGACCAAAGCATAGATTCCTCTTTTTGTGGGTCTGATCTTCATCATACCAATCACTATTATCTGCTACAGTACTACAACTGTACTCTACTGCTCCCTGACATATACGGTAGGAAGCATTGGCCTCTTTTTTTTCTGCCCATAAACACAAAATTTTGTAAACTTTTCGGATGTTTAAATCACACCCAGAATTGGTAGGCCGGAGACAAGCATGTTACAAACAAGTCCTCAAGTGCAGAGAAATCGTAATTGTTTAAACTATCTGGAAAACCCATCCTTTGGGACACCCTTTTATTATTAAGGGAACACTTTCTTGGCCTCAAAACGAGGCAAACTGTGGCAAAGAAAAGCCAAACTAGTCTCTTGTCTCAAATCATGTTTCGAAGATAATGGCCAAAACATGCTTTTAAACGCTGTATTAATATTCTAAAAATCATTTTTTTTTTTGAGTAGTGACTGGTTTGGCTTGTCTTTGCCACATATCTTTTATTGCAGCCAATCCCTATTTGGTGGACACCCCTATTTAAGGGGACACTTTATTATTGCTGTAGGTGTCCCCTTAATAGGGGTTCCACTGTATCTGAAGATCAAGCTTTATCTACAGTACATCATTCAACTTTAATTTAATCAAAAGACATGGCAAACCAAACATCCTGAATATTACACTTCGAACAGGATTTAAATTAACAAGATTTCACAATTCCAGAAACTGTTTACATTGCAAGTCAAGCTGTATTGTGTGCTTACAGCCGGCAATAAGCATAAGACAGCTCTTTATAATATTCGTCTGTAAATGAAACTGAAAATTGTCTTTATTCATTTCAGCGCAATATATAAATTTTACATTTGGTTACTTTATCTTGTACAGTATACCTTTGCCTTTGAGGCATACATAACGCAATAATTACAGTATCTCTATTGAAACTGATTTTTTTTTTAAATTCTTTCAAGCACAATATAAATTTTATATTTGGTTTTACTATATCCTGTATACCTTTCCTTTCAAAATGTGTTAACTGAGGCATACACACAGTAATTATTGTCTCTATTGAAACTGACATGTTTAATATTCATTTTAGTACAATATTAAATTTTATATTTGGTTACTAATGAGGAACACATGCTGTATGGTATGTTCACACACACAGCGTAAGGCTGGTGTAACATATGCCTTGTGTATGTGTGAACTAGAAGCGTTATTAAAGCCACCCACAACGCCACGTCCGTGGCATTATTAACGCCACCTGCAAACCCCAGATAAGTTAACGCATTAGAGCTAACGCCTGTAATGCTCGATTGAGTTTGACCTCAGGTCAAGTCATTGACCAATCATGATTAGTTTTGCAAAAAACAAACAGGCTACTCCGAAAAGAAATTGCACGGCCAGTCGTGTTCATTCACGGTGTTCTTCAAGGTTTTTTAAAGTGTATTGTCCTAATATTGGGAAGTCTATTAATTTCCATTGTAACATTGAACAATGCCTAAAAATAGACCTCATTGGAATTTAGGGCAGTCCTGAATTTTGGGATTTAATGCCAAAAAATATCCATCCTCAGATGGTGGCGGAGAAGTTGCGAAGAATTGATAATGACCAAAGCCAAACAAGCAATTATGATTTCCGTGTCTAAGCCTACATATACACCTCATGAAACTTTCTTCAATAAAATGTAGTAAAAACCATCACCCATCAACAGTGTGTACAACAAACACTAACACTGCAGCTGTTTTGTAATAGTCTTCCAATCATCAACATGATGCCAGCGTTAATATAGCGAACGCTGTTTGTGAGAAAACTTGGGAATTTAGTCCGTGGGTTAGCTTAGCCCTGCGCAAGCTACGCCAGCCTTTACGCCGTGTGTGTGAATATGAATATATACCGCATACAGTAATTGTAGGATTGCATTACAAATTACAAGCAGTGGATTTTAGGTAGGGGGAGGGGTGGTTACTTACAGTATAGGGTTATACAGTAGTACCCTCATGAGCATGGGTGTTGACTGGGAAGTGGGGTGGGGGCGATGACAGCGCAAATTAGCTCCACTAGTAGAGCTAAAATGATTTAATTCCTCCTTCTCAATTTTCGTGGTTCCCTGTTTGTGCTATTTTATGTGCTGTTCTCTTTACCTAAGAACTATTGAAAAATCATATAAAAAATATTCACAATTTTTTAAAGATAATTTAGAAGTTTAATTTCTGATTGATTGTTAACTTGTTGTATTAGAAACACAATATTTTGTTTTTATTTTTTAGGATCAACTATAAGCAACAGTGTGTTTTGTTCTGTAACACGCCGCCCTTTGATGCACCAATCATGGAAGGTCCACGCTACATGGGGTACACTGCAGACCAGGTTGCTTCCAAGATGGCAGAGGTTAGTACATGAATTCTCTTAGGTAATGATTATAAGCAATGATGGTAAATTGAATATATACTCATACTGTATATTACCAATAGGGAAATAATGTATCTATGAATTATTATTAATGGGTTGCTATAGTATATCAGTAGGAAAGTGATCTATAGGTTAGCTCATGAATAATGCATTTTTGATTATAAATATTTATTAGCAATGTTTAATTGATTTCTATAGTGTATCAGTAGCAAAGTAATCTATTAAAGTTAGCTCATGAATAATTCATATATAATAAATATTTATTGGCAATGGATATTAATTGATTGCTACTGTACATCAATAGGAAAGTATAGAAATTCATATTTTTAACAAATTTTCATATAATGTTTTTTTAGCAATGGTTGTTAATAATTAATTGCTATCAAAGAGGAATACACTAAGTTTGGTACATGATCATTCATAGGCGACGATGATCATATTACCAACTTTGGTGGTTAATTGAGGACTAGCTGTGTCAATAAAAGAGCACTCCAATGGATGGACTTTATACAGGAAACATGACATCAAAATGATTAGAAATTTTATATGGAGAAACACGATGAACAATTTGAAAAACTGATATAACAATTTCTGCTAACATGCACTTACTTATTAAACCAGGAATAAATTTGGATGTTCTATTCTGAACAGACGGAGAGAGATTTGATTCAGAATTTTTTTTATTTCAAAGTGTAATGATTTTTACTATATAATATTAATTTTTAGTATTTTTTAATTATTCAAGTTCTGTATTAATCAACAATTTTGTTATTTTGTTTATTTGTTATTTTGTATTGATATAGCACCTTTCCTTTAGTTTACAAAACACTTTCTGTTGTCATTGGAATACACATGTGTTGCTGCAATATTAGTGCAGTAGCAGACAACCTTACCAGGTACCAATTTATTAAATCTTGGGTTGATAGAAGCAACAAAGATAAAGTGCCTAACTCAAGGGCACAAGCTAAGTGCACTGCAAGGGGTTGAAAACCCAACCTCAAGGCTGGGAAACCAAATTGTTCCTGTGTGCCAAACCACTTCCTTTTAATAACAGTTAATTTTTAAGATAGCAACATATATCTGACAACATAATTATTATAACTGATAATTTCTAACCTATAGCGTGGTGTGAACTTATCAGTGGTCAGTCCAAGGAAGCTGTATCCATTGCAGCGCCTGTTCGAGCGTGCCTTGGGGGATGTTCAGATGTCCTCTATGAAAGATTATTCAGTTGACCCTCATCACATGGTACTACTAAGGGGGTTTCAGTTAAAAGGTGAGTTTTTAGAATCTTGTTGGATGAAATTGATATCTTGCAGATGATGACATTTTGTGAGAAGACATTTTTGTATCTTGCGTTCAAGATGATTCTATCTGGTAAGATGTTATTGTCTTGGAGATATCGCTATGATGTGCGATGCTCCTGTCGTGTAAGAATTAAAATGTTTATAGTGCAACACTACACATTGCCATCTTTGAGATGTTGCTATCTTGTAGATGTTATTATTTTGTGAGATTTTGCTACAAAAACCTTGTGAGATGCTGCTATTGTGTAAGATGTTGCTACAGAACCTTGTGGGATGTTTCAATCTTGTGAGATGTTGTTGTGTGAGATGTTGCTATCTTGCAGGTTTTTGCTATAATGTATGTTACTATCTTGTGAGAGATGTTGCTACTGTATATCTACATGAGATGTGCTATCTTTATGTGTTGAGAGATGGTATATATATTTTTTGAAATGTTTACTGTGATGCATTTTACTATCCTTTGTGAGTTGTTGATATCTTGTGAGTTCTTCCCATCTTGTGAGATGTTGGTATCTTGTAAGGTGTTGTTATGTAATATACTGCTCTTTTGCGAGATGTTGCTATCTTGTGAGATGTTCCTGTTTTGTTAGATATTACTATTTCATGAGGTGTTGTCTTACGAAATGTTATCTTTTGAGATTTGGCTGTATATTGTGAGGTGGTACTATATCTTGTGAGATGTTGCATATCTTCTGGGATGTTTCTATTTTATGAGATGTTGCTATATTGTGAGATGTTGAGTGTCCTGTGAGAAGTATATTTTTAAATATGCTACAGTATTTTCTGAATGTTCATTGCATGTTCTGGCCACTGCTGTATTGCAATATTTTCTTTGCTGGTTACTATGCTTTTTGTGGCTAAATGTAAGGCTTGAATACAGTATATATATTCAATACATTGATTGAATGTAAACTTGTGCTGTCGTCACTGGAGATAAAATTTACCAACTCTGCCAAAATAAATAATACTACCACCAGTATAATGAACTCATATACTAATTGCTATTCTGTACTTCATTGCATGTATTCTCACCCTACTTCGACGCTATTGGTTCTGATAATGTTAGATTAAAAATTGATTTTTTAAACATAAAGCAAAATAACATGGTTCCCCAAAGATGTACTGTCCCTTGCAAAATATCCCCACCTCCCCCCCCCTCCCCACCATAAAAAAAAAAAAAAAAAATTGTAGGTATCACTAAAAATAATTTTTAAAATTAATTTGCTTAATATTTCAATGTACAGTAACATAAAATGATCATAGAAATTTGTGTATTTAAAAAAATGTTTAACATATAATTTTACAGCAAAAAATGGTAGGAACACTTCACTGGAACTGTTTATTATGTTTTTTTTTTCATCATTATCCATTATAAAAATAAGGGTACACATTTTTAAAATTCAATAATTTCTGTGCTTAAATTAATTTCAAAATTATATTTTTATGATTTTTTTTGTTGTGCTTGCCTTCCAATCACAGACTTTGGGCATAATCATGTTAACACGTTGACTGCCAGACCTTTTTTAGGTCCCTTCCCTTGTGTGGCAGAACAAGTATACATGTAGAGACATACTTCTATCTAGTCATACATCATCAAAATGGTGTGTCTAATAAATTGGCGGGAAAATATTAGGGACAAGAAAACTCGTCGCTGGCACTGGGACAGCATTTGTTGTTATCCCTGCCAAGTGCGTGTTTTCTCGCCTGTTTTCTGCATGGGTTGGTATATGTTCAGAGGGCGCTCACTCGTGCAATTGATTGTACTGCCGGCAAGATAACACGACAAACATACATCTGTTATTTGTACGTTATTGTCTAGGTGTATGTTCCCCGAACTACCAGCCGTTTAGTCTGTGATTCTGTAATGTATAACAAAGAAGTAATAAACGCTACAGCAGATTGTTACCCCAATTTTGACGAGTATAGTCGTCGCTAGCAGCTTCAGCAACACCCTGTTTGACAAGTATAGTCGTTGCTGGCAGCTAATGTGTTGATGTGAGAATTTTTGTTGACAGCGCCTAAAAATATTTTCGCTGTCTAATTGTTGAAAATTGCGCTTAAACCTTATTCACAAGACGTACTAAATTTTTTATAGGACTTAATAACAAGATATTTATACCAAATCACTGTCATCTACAAATGGGTGAATTAATGTAAGCCTAATATAATTGATGTGCAGACAGAAGAAATACTGTAAGCGCAATGCTACAGTAAAAGATAATTTTCACCCTATTAGCATGTGCATAGGTTAATTTAACCTTAAATTTTTCAGGAGTGTTCAGGCCACCGAGATGTCTGTTTTTCGTACTACATAGATATGATATAGTGTGGGGGCGCTTGCTAATTTTTTCACAGTAATAGTCCTGTGTATTTTGTCTCGTGTAAATCGAGTATTTGTTTATAGAGCGCCATAATGTTTAATTCATTTAATGTGTAATATCATCAGCTAATTTTTCGGGACTAGTTGTAAATGTTGCCCTCTATAGTTTAGTATAAAACATGTGATAACTCTGAAACAAGGCCTTTGATTTTTGATTCTGGATTGTCTGCTGTTGCTCTCAACAGAACAACCCTCGCACATCAGTATGGACAGTCAAAATTCTCAAGCAGGGAAGACTGTAGCCACTACCCCTGTGGCCAAAGTGGCACCAATGAGCGGTACGGTGGCCAGTAGTGTAAATACCAATAGCAGTACAGCAGGGTTCACAAAGCCCTCTCCAACTTTAGCAGGTTCGCCATTTTTATTTTGTTGAGTTTATTTTAAATCATTTTATTTATACCGATTCTGTGTTTAAACTGAATGTATACATGCCTGTGTGATTGACTGCTTGCACTATCTATATTGACTGGAGTTTTTATCAATATCTCATACATTAATCTGAGGTTATTCCATAAGGGAAATTAACCAGAATTTGTAAGCAAGCACACAAAACTAATTGGTAATATATCATTAGTTATGAAAACTTTAAATTATTTTTTCTGTATATAATACACAGATTCAATACATATCAAAAGTTCCCAAGTCTACTGCCCTCAATCTTATCATTCTATTTCCTCATGTACATTGCTGTATTGTGAAAATTAATATTCTGTTTTCATTTTTCTATGCACTTTTTTCATGCCACTATGTTCTTGAATCCCTTTACATTTGTCTTGATCTATTTCTTATCCAGCAAATTAAGCCCTTTTCCGTTTACCTTTAATACAAAAGTCTTGTTTTATTTTGCTTGAAAGAAAATCATGCTCCATTAATTTTTTTGTTTATTTATAAAACAATTTTGATTGCCATTTGTATGATCATTTATTAAAACACAAGTTCAAAGTTTCTTATATTCTTTTTCAGGAGGGGGAACACAGGTGCTAAGCCCCAGACCTGTAGGTGGTGGGGGTCATATTGGTATTGGCTCACCCTCATCTCAAGTTACAAGTGGATTTAAAGTACCTGGAAGCAATGCTTCAAATCCTGGTAATGGATTACATAATATTATTAATGACAATGATATTAATAATAAATAATATTTTAATATGAATGAAATGTAATGATATCGAAATAAAACTCCGGAGTAAATATAAAAAAATTAACAATGAATCTTGCATTATTCTAACACTACTGTATAACACCTATTAAGGGATATCCTGTGGACCATAACGGCACAGATGGTGGTGTGAGTGGATTAGCAACTAATCTGTATACCGGGATACATTCCGTTCATCTTTTTTTTTATCAATGTGTACAAAAGATTGACATGAGTGTTGACTCACACAGAACAGCTTAAAAGTCTCTCCCAAAAGTGTTTTATAAACCTCAAGATGAAACACAGGACAACATCAATTGAAATCTGAGCTATGAGAGTTAAGATGAGGTTTATAATAGGCATATTATTTACCTATCATAATTAATAATATGTATGCATTAACATTTAATCTATGATTTTTTGTTCAAGGAATTGTTAATGCAAACAACAAGATCCCACAATTTTCTCAAGGAAATATGCAGATGAAGACAGCTAATCAGGCAGTTGCCAAAGTTACACCACAGCAAGTTCAAACACAAGCGAGTTTGACCACAGTGTCAAGCCAACAGTTCAGCACGTATCAAACACAACCAGGAGTCGTCTCGCAGCGTATAAATACAACGATGAATAACCAAGTCTCAGCTGCAAATCAAATGCCAAGCAATCAGGCACTGGTCAACCAAATGACAGGAAATCAACAATTGACCAATCAAATGCAAAGCAATCAACAATTGACCAACCAAATGCAAGGAAACCAACAGTTAACCAGTCAGATGCAAGGAAATCAATCGCTAACAAATCAAATGCAGGGTAACCAATCTCTGCCCAATCAAATGCAAGGAAATCAATCATTGACCAATCAGATGCAAGGAAATCAAGCATTATCCAACCAAATACAAGCAAATCAATTATTATCAAATCAAATGAATCAGACACTAGGCAACCAAATGGGGAATCAAGGACTTACAAATCAAAATATGATGATGAGTAGATCGACAGCATTACAAGGAAACCAACCTTTGACCCCATCAGGACTTGTAAAACCTATGGCAAACACAAAGGGGCAAGGAATTGTACAGATGCCAAACCCTATCGAAGCGATGGGGAATAGGCCCAGAGTAGTAAATCAACCGGCAACTCAACCAATGATGCAGCATGCAAGGCCAGGCTTGGCTCAACAACGAGCTAAGTTATTGCAGCAGCAGCAGCAGCAGCAACAGCAGAATGTATCTGCCAGTATGAATTTCACAACAAACCCATCAACCGCACAACCAAAATTACTTCCTGGTCTACCAGTAGCTTCGTCTGCATCACAACCAAACGTTACCATCAAACCATTGTATGATGTAAGCCATTCTTTTTGTATTATGAAATTATATTTTCACTTCCAAAACCGGGCGGCTGGCAGTCGTCGACGAGATTCTAGGGAGAATGCAATGCAGGCAAAACAACGTAACTGACATTTTTGTCGATTTTGAGATAATATCATTTGGGAATATATTAAAACACATCTGAATGACCTGTGAACATTTCAGGTCTCAATAATGAGTTGTTTCGGAGATAGCACCACCTACCTTTAAGCACAAAACTTAAAATCTAGTGATTTTTCGTTGGCAAAACAATGTAACTACAAGATTACGTGGCAAAACAACGTATCTACGATGAAGATACATTGTTTTGCCTGGGAAAGGTATTATTATGAGCTGATGGAGTTTAGCAAGGCAAAATCAAATGGTTATTGGTGTTTTCATATCAATAATCTTAACAGCAATGTATGAACAAGCTAGGTATAATGCATGTAATTGTCCCAAACTTGATAAATTCCAAAAATATATTGCTTTTGCAACAATACCGCACCTGACGTGTTTCCGAGGCAAAATAATGTATCTGTAATTATCGCTAATAACTTTGCAATAAACAAACGGTTGTATTTAAAATTTTAAATATAATCGCAATATCTATAATTTGAAAAGGGTACGGCAATTTATTGCAAAGTTGCGAACATGTAAACTTTAACTCTATTTTTCTCCAAAAGTGAAAATTTCAAGTACCGGTGTGTTTTGCCACGGAACGGCCGCACGATGCGTACGCAACGGAGCGTTCCTAATGACAATCTGTTCAGACTGCTACCGGCAGTGCACAGTTTTTTTGTCAAAGAAAATTTGATGGTGTGGACAGAGCTTAACTAGTTGTAACAAAGCTAATTCCCGAAAATATTGCTGCTTCTATGCTTTTGTTTGCGTTCCAACACAGCTCTGACTGTCCCCCGTTGCAATCTCTATAATGATCTCTTTCTATGCCGTCGGTAGTATTGACAAAATCACATTTCTCACATAATTCGCTTGATAGGGTTACAGTATTGAATTTAGGATCATCATGATTCAAAATTAAATAACACATGATGAATGTGAACACCGATTGAAAGGCAAGATCATGCACAAAGCATACTTTGTAACATCTTGCGACGATTTTTTACTAGTCTTGGAGAGGACAATAGGGACAGAGGTCAATTTTTCTGTGTTGGGCAGGCCTGGACCTCTGTAGTCCGGAGCCACTTTGAGATCTTCAAAAAATATTAATTTGCTTTAATATCCAAATAGAGTGTTTTTCGAATTTGCTGACAGCAATTGCTGTAGAAAGGGCCTTCCACTGCTGTCGTAAATCCCAAGATCGACAGCAAGCTTTTAGCTGTCGAGTTGCTTATTCCTAGGACAGGACCTAGGAACGGATTTTACCCTTAAAAATAATACAAACCTGTCTCTTATACACATCTAGAGGTGTATAATTAAACACGTCTGAATTACCTGTGAAAATTTCAGGTCTCAATAATGAGTTGTTTCGGAGATAGCACCACCTATCTTTAAGCAAAAAACTTAAAATCTAGTGATTTTCTATGGCAAAACAATGTAACTTCAATGTTACATGGCAAAACAACGTATCTACGATGAAGATACATTGTTTTGCCTGGGAAAGGTATTGTTATGAGCTGATGGAGTTTGGCAAGGCAAAATCAAATGCTTATTGGTGTTTTCATATCAATAATCTTAACAGCAATGTATGAACAAGCTAGGTATAATGCATGTGATTGTCCCAAACTTGATAAATTCCAAAAATATATTGCACTTGCAACAATACCGCACCTGATGTGTTTCCGAGGCAAAATAATGTATCTGTAATTATCGCTAATAACTTTGCAATAAACGAACGGTTGTATTTAAAATTTTTAATATAATCACAATATCTATAGATATACAATCCTGTAAAATTTGAAAAGGGTGCGGCAAATTATTGCAAAGTTGCGAACATGTAAACTTTAACTCTATTTTTCTCCAAAAGTGAAAATTTCAAGTTACGGTGTTTTGCCACGGAACGGCCGCACGATGCGTGCGCAACGGAGCGTTCCTAATGACAATCTGTTCAGACTGCTACCGGCAGTGCGTGCCTGGCTTAACAGCAAGTATGCATCGTAGGCTGCTCAAAAGTTAGAATCCAATAACCAAGCCATGTCTACCCAATCCATATGAAGATGAAATGTAAAACTCTGTCTATCAAATTTTATTTGACAAAAAACATGTGACATGCCTGAATATGGTCATGATGACATCACATCATGACCATATATAGGCACATCATGACTATATATAGGCACATCATGACTATATATGGGCATATAACAGTTTTTTTGTCAAAGAAAATTTGATGGTGTGGACAGAGCTTAACTAGTTGTAACAAAGCTAATTCCCGAAAATATTGCTGCTTCTATGCTTTTGTTTGCGTTCCAACACAGCTCTGACTGTCCCCCGTTGCAATCTCTATAATGATCTCTTTCTATGCCGTCGGTAGTATTGACAAAATCACATTTCTCACATAATTCGCTTGATAGGGTTACAGTATTGAATTTAGGATCATCATGATTCAAAATTAAATAACACATGATGAATGTGAACACCGATTGAAAGGCAAGATCATGCACAAAGCATACTTTGTAACATCTTGCGACGATTTTTTACTAGTCTTGGAGAGGACAATAGGGACAGAGGTCAATTTTTCTGTGTTGGGCAGGCCTGGACCTCTGTAGTCCGGAGCCACTTTGAGATCTTCAAAAAATATTAATTTGCTTTAATATCCAAATAGAGTGTTTTTCGAATTTGCTGACAGCAATTGCTGTAGAAAGGGCCTTCCACTGCTGTCGTAAATCCCAAGATCGACAGCAAGCTTTTAGCTGTCGAGTTGCTTATTCCTAGGACAGGACCTAGGAACGGATTTTACCCTTAAAAATAATACAAACTGTTGATTGTTGCTGTAGAAGAAGAATAAATTGCTGTATGAAAGCGATAGCCCACAGCCACTACTTGCTGCTGGTGGAGCATTTTGAGGAAATTCCAACCCTGTGATTACCCTAATATTGTGGTTTAAAGCTCAGTTTTTGGCATATTAAAGCCATAAAATCTCTCTACTAAGAATCCACCTGGATTATATTCAGGGACCCTGACTGAGGCTCTAATCATTACTCTTCATCAGATATCCCTGTCAGATTCCACCCAACTTTTAGTCTGCTAAAGCTAACTGATGCAGTGTAAATCGACCTCTAAATACTGATGCAGTATTTCATTGGTCTATTCTTGTAATTGGCACCAAGCGACAGTCCAGTCCCGTAGGTTTTTTTTAAAGACTTAGTGTGAGGGCCAAAAATTAATGAATCGCATTTTGTTATTGTATTTTACTAAGACATATACAACATTAATTAAAGAATATAGACAGGAAATTGTAAATTCAAGTTCAGACATAAACTGGATTTTTCTTGTCTGTGTAGGCCAACACAGTGGTTCCCCAGGGAGCCCAACAGGCTGCAGAAGCTGCCCTCATCACGGCTCGTACACAAGCAATGGACTGGCAGAACAGGCGTGAGTTGCTATCTAAATTTATTGTCATATTTGTATTGTTATGACATATTTTATAAAAGCAAATTTTAAAGTTGATTTATATACATTAAAGGTCTTTTCAGGCACTTTCTTGTAAAGCCATTTTTCATAAATAATAGGAAATTCAACTAGAATTTTATGGGGTTTTTTTTAAATGTTTAGAGGCAATTTTCTCAAAATGTGTTTTTAGACATCTAAATTTGAAAGTGATCTTACTCTTATAGAAACTTGATTTTGAAAGACTATTGAGCTTTATAACTTCATCTCTATATATTAATTGTTCATGTTTTGTATTGAAAGGCTAATTTGTGACACTACTTCACAATTAGTTATAAGGCAACACATGGAATTTTAAAATGTGGCCATAGATATCTTGGAAATGTTTTAATAGTTATAAAAGAATTTTGAAAGTTCCCCATGGAAAGGTCATAAATCGAAAGGTCCACTGGTTAATCTCAGATAAGAAAGTTTAATACATACTCAATAAATTGAAATGCATGCCATTGTTTTGGGATTCAATATTTTGACATTAATCATGTCATTATCATGAATGATTCCTGATTATGACATTAATGTTGAAATATTGAATCCCAACATGATGGCATGCATTTCAATACTTGGCGTATGTACAGGATTATACTTTCTGAAAGTTTTTTTTAAAATTGTTCATAGGAAAGTAATAGAGTTTAGATTATTGGTGAGAGAATAATCAAATGTAAGAACCATTACAAACATTGTATTTTATAACATTCCACATCTAAACAAGTCCTAAATGTTATATTTGAAGCTGCAACGAACAACCAGCCAAACATGCCGATGCCAAACTTTCCTCAACCGACTATGAACCCTTCCCAGCAGCAGCAGGCGCCAAACATACCAAGACTACCGACAGCACCAGTGATGAAGCTACCAGGTGTTAGACAACCGATACCAAATGCACAACCAACCCAGATGGCAACCAAACCAATGGTAACTAATGAAATATTTCTTTTATTTTTGTAGATGGATTTATTTTATTTATAGAATGGTGGTATTTATCAGTATCTCTGGAATTCTTTTGTCCTGGTTTGTCAACATAATACAATTTTAGCAATTACAAAATCAAAGATAAACCCCATCTCCAAATTTTTAGTTGATATTCTGCGCCTGGTTGTAGCGTGTATTTACAAAACCAACAATAAGTAAATTAAAATATTATAATCCCAAACAATTTCACTGAAAATAAACAAGTTGTAGCAAAAATTGAATTTCAATTTACTGGTATTTTTTATGTAATTGTGGGTGGTTTTGGTCTGTGACTGCTTAGCTGCCGTAAAGAGGCACTTATTATAGCTACAGGTTTACATCATTCCACAACAACAGGGACTGAAATGAACCATAGCATCGTGGTAAACCTCTACTTTTTCCAAAGATGCAATGAGTTCACGAGCCAGATGTGTACACTGGACCTCCTTACCGCTCAGCCACTTGACTCTCCACCAGTAATCTTTCAAATGAGGGGTCATTAATTAAAATTAGACATTTCAAGCCTTAGTTATTTTGGTCACTCCAGCAGTCAGGATAAAGGTGGTTTTGAGTAAATCCCCTTCTAAATTTATAATTGTATACAATTTTAAATCAAACTAACTACCAAAAAGATGTGAAATAACTGGTTTTTTGATCATTTCCAGATTTAAAACATAATTAACTAGGTATAGACTGTTGATTTATAGTGAAAAAAAAAAACAAAAGAAATACACAGTTTTGATTTCTAGGCCATTTAAAAAAAATGTATTTTAAAACTCATTTACTCTATACTTGCCTGTGTAATAACTTTGTCTAACGTTCCTCAAACATTAGTATCCTGGTGAAAATGTAAAATACAAAATTTATTATAAAGATAATGTTTCTCTTGTATTGTTTGTTTTCAGAGAATTGGACAAATTAGGAATATGTGGAAAGGAGTGTTGGAGTGGAATGAGGTAAGGTCAAATGTCAGTATCAATTTATGAGTGAATTTTATATTTACTAGTACATGTGCCAAAAGTATTTAGGGAAGATGGTAAAACAGGAGGTGGGAAGCTCCCTTGAAAAGAATGATGAAGAAAGAAAATTATACTGCTATAAAACAGAAGTTATTATTAATCATAAATTTTGAATGGAAATGCTAATTGCTTTATGTTATATTATTTTTTTAATTATTATTTGGTTTATTCAATATATTTAACTGCTGTAGTAAAAATTAATAATTTTGATTATAATTGGAAATGACCATTTAAAGCTTGCTATAAATGTGTGTATCTATACTTTGTAGTCCATTAATTATTCTTTTTAAAAAAGCTAAGGAATAGAAGTATATAAATTGCACATGTTTCCAATTTAAATTTTAGAATATCTAAGAAGAAATGTTTTGTTGTTTTTCTATTCTATCACTTCCTGTTCGCTTTTCTTTTAAACAATTTTCAGTTTCAACCATTATTCATGTTTTTCTTCTTTTTTTGTTGTTTTGAAGAGTACATAGGGACGAATGTTATGCTCTATTACAAGTGCACAACCATTGACCATTACTTTATGAAATTAGGAAAATTGTCGAAAATATCATTAAAAACTCGGATTTGGATTTTTCCAACAATATATTTATTTCCTACAAGTATTTAAATCTTGCAAACCTATACAAAGCAATACAATGATTTTGTAATTATTTTGTACAATAGCGGGCAAGAAACGCTCAAGAATCGAAAATCACAAGGTCGTTGAACTGTAACGTGACGAGTCAGGATGACTCGGTCAAGATGAACAATTGGCCGCAGAAGCTAGTCATGCAGATTATACCACCACATCTTCTTGTAAGTATAGTAAGCAGTTATGGTGAATTTTTGAGGGGACAATTGGAAATAAATCTTCACAAAGCCACGCCCCTTGGATATTGTTGCTAAGGTCCCTCAAAATGAGAGTGTAAATGTACATATAACAAACTGTGTGTTGGTGGGAAAAGTGCATATTCCCAGGGATCCCAAGTTGTGAAATTCAAATCCTGGAGAATTTGTCATGCAGGACAGGCAGAGGTTTTGGACGCATGTACAAGCTGAAATGCATGTACAAAGACACAAGTGTACACATCTATCGCCATGTTGAAAACAAAGAGGCTCGGGCAGGTTTAGGGCACTGTTAACACCTTTTACTGCCTATAAAATGTTCAATAAATCTTATGTCTGCCTTTATTTAATGCACAAGAATGGGAAAATTTATCATAGCATAAGCTCTGATTGTGAAAATCTCTTAAAGTCCTGGAGAAATCCAAGAGAAATTCAAATTCTTGGAGAAACTATGGAATTTTCCAGAGACCGGGAGATGAACCAGAATTCCTGGAGACTCCAGGGAAATCCGGGAGACTTTGGGAGCTCTGTATTCCTGGCCCTGTTCTAAATGGTCAGTTGATAAGTTTTTGTATTCCTGGCCCTGTTCTAAATGGTCAGTTGATAAGTTTTTGATTGAGACTGGAAAATTCAACAGCGCACCTAAGAGCCATTTTTCCCAACAAAATTATTTGAAGGGACCCCCCAGAAACAATTTCTTACTATTTTTTTGCTGATAAGATCCCAGGCACCTAGAAAAGCAGTCCATTTTGGCCCATTTTATGCTGCTGTGAGACATTTTAAACATGTATTGCACCAAAAAAACTTTTTTTTCCAAAGAGCTGATCAGTGGCTTGGCCTGACTGACGAGGGCTCTTCTCCCTTTCTTGCTGACACCACAACTTGAACAAAGATTTATATGTCAGATGTTGACGTAACTTTGTTGTATTGTTTTTTGCCAACTGAACTCAGGTCACTGTTAAGCAATAATTTGTATGTTTGTTTTTTTCTCAGACCTCATTACGGCCGTTGATTGCAGCTTCCAAGCAGGTTCAGTTTAACTTTCCTCAGGACAATGACCCAGAAGCACTGAATGCGCTCAACCGTGTCATGCCTACTGGATTTGTAAGGAGATACTTTATTATAAAACAAGCATTTTGTTGTGTAAAGATTTAACTTGATTAATGCTACGCTAGCATTACTCATTCTGTGACATGCTTTAAAAGATTTGCCTAAAATTGTCAGAACAGTAACCACAAGTTATATTTTTCACTATAAATATTATTATTGCAGGTACAGTTATTATTAATTATTGTGATTGACACTTGTTTATTTTATTTTTATATACATAATGCTTGCGGTACACCAATTAGATAGTTATGAAGAGAACTGTTGTTGGTTGAAAACGTCTCAACATTTCGATTGAGTTGCTTCAATCATCTTCAGGATAATAATATTATTCTCCTGAAGACGATTGAAGCAACTTAATTAAAATGTCGAGACGTTCTCAACCAACAACAGTTCTTTTCATAACTATCTATATGGTGTACCACAAGCACTAATATACTGTATATTATCACTATGCCATGCAAACCTTCAAACAATATCTTATCTTTAAAATTTTGTTATTTTATATATAAAAACAAAAATTAATATTACAATAACTATTATCTGAAAAGTGTCTTTTTTTTGGGTAAAAATTTTCAAGATGTAAGACAAAAAACTGTTTTCTTTAACCCTCTCCCTCCCCCCAAAGATTACATAATAATGATGTCATTTTGAAATCATACATTTTTCATTTTTATACCAAAATTATATAAAATGATAACCTCCCTCCTTAGTGTATGCTTAGTACTCTAATTGATAACTTCTAATGCAGAACACAAAATTGAAAGTATTTTGTTCATTATATTGTAGGCCGGATGCGTCCATTTTGAGCAGCGGGTTGGACTGGTGGGGCAGCAACGTGTCACTGTTCTTATGTTATACTATGTGGTGCAAAAGAAGCAGTTTATTGGCGTGATTCCCAATGACCAAGCACGCTTCATTCAGGAGTTTAAGAACATCGTGTCGAGGCATAAGAAAGGTAGAGACAATGTAAGTAGTAACGTTTACATTTATCGTTTATATTTGCACTGAACTGTGGAGAGATGCATTGTTGACATTTGACTCCCTGTTCAAATCCATCTACTTTTCTCGTAGCTGGAGGGCTGAAAATAGTATAACTAGGCACGTTCAGACGAGTCAGAAGTAAGCTTTCAAGTAGCAGTTTACTTGTCATAAACCCTGGGTAGTGCCCGTGAAGACGCTCATTCTATTAAGTTACTTGAATGTTACAACAGACGATTTACTCCTGAGCGTGCCGTGTAGATGCACTTACTTCAGAGCTCTCAAGTGAATACGACCTTTCTTTTGAACTCGAAAGATACAAATGAATGCCAAAATAACATTTCCTGTGATGAGTAAACCTGTTGACACATTTTCATAATTGTTTACAATTTCAAGAATTTGTGTGCAAGATAACTGTTGAGAGACAACGAAAGTGAGGATTATCACTTCCGGAAAATGTGTATAGTTACTTCTAAGCTCTGAATCAAACAGAACATTATTTTTTGTGTAAGCATCGTATGAAAACTCATCGGAAGTACTGTAACACGCGCATAAAATTTACTGCAGATGGAAGGCCATCTGAACATAACTTATGTTAAATATAAAAAAAAAATAAAAAAAGTAAAAATAAAAATATTGTAATTACTTGCACTTGAAAATATTGGCTACTGGGCTGAAACCTTCAAATGATAATGGACCTTTCTGGAATGTCAATGAAATGTAGCTGACCAATCAGAATGCAGGAATATATGTGTGTCCAACAAACACATGTTGTGTCCTACAAAACACGTTTTTTGTTTAAGTTATGCTCTCTTTTTGTGAGATCTTAGCAATGATTACCATGGTAATCAAGGAGTGGGGCTTTGCCGGAAGGTCCGTTTGGCCTGTTAAATGAAGATGCAGAGGATAAAAGTGATAACATGTTTAAGCCAGTGCTCCTGTGTGCATTACACTCTCAGAAAAGGGTTGGGTATTGTCATCTGGTGTACAGTCCAGTCACTACCAGAAAGACCCAGCTGGAAATAAGTCTTTAGAATCTTGTAGGTTATCCTCAGTTTTCGCACCAACCCCAATTCAAATTTGTAGTGAAGCACATGTATTTAGTTTTTCATTGACAGTGTTTCCCACTTCATGTAAATGAGAAAATTGTGTTTGCTCACCTAAGTTTCTAGACAAATTTTTTTTTTTACTCAGTGTTTTTTACTGCATTTGTTAGAATATCATTGAGATCATAGATTTTATCTCTTAAGTTCTTCTCTGCTGTGTATATATTTTTTGTTTATGTTATATCCTGTAATATGCTCCGGAGGGAGACATTTATATAGTAACTTCTTTGCATTATAGCAGTTTTCCAGATTTGTGCGTGATGTATTTAAACTATGTACAGTACTGCAGTTGTAAATATATGTAATATCTGAAATATAAAATACTTTATATTGACTTGAAATGTGGTATTTAAAGGAGTTAAAAAGTTCAATTTGTATTGATATACCAACAAAAATAATACTTTTTTTTGCACAATGTTAAAATGACAATTTGTTTTTTGTAGATTTGTAATAAATAAATATACTTATTTTGCAGCCTCAGCAAGCCGGAGTACAGCAGCAGTTACAACCAGGTCAGATGGGAAGGCCTGTTATGACGACATCAATGAATGCCAACCCAGCTATGACAATGCAGCAACAGCAACAGCAGCAGCAACAACAACCGCAACAAACACAACAGCAGCAGCAAACACAGCAACAACCTCAGCAAGCACAGCAGCCAGTTAGAAACATTCTATTATTTATAATATCATTACATGTTGCACATTTTTTTTTTCGTTTTTTTCCCCTTATTCTGTGGTGTTTTGTATTCCAATAATGTAAATAATACTTTAATCTTCAAACAGAAATGTTAGTGACCATTTATAATATTGACCATTTTAAAGTGGTTATGTAACTGCTTTAAAGTTAACATTCATGGTATTGTCCACTGCAAAGTAGCCATTCATAACTATTACCATGTATAATTGGCCAATGATCACACATAAATGAGCAAAATAATCATGTACATTGAGCATAATAATGACCATTCAAGAGTGGCCACTCATGACATTTACCTCTAAAAACTGATCATTCATTATATTGACCATTTCAATGTGACCATATAATAACCACTTCAAAGTGACCATTTAATGACCAATTCACAGTAATTATAATTGTGACCAGCTTTGGCAAAATCCGCTCTTTTTTGCAATTTGTGATTTTGAAGAAGCACCCAAAAAGTCAATTTTGATTATTTTCAAGTTTTTTTTTTTGCATTTTAGAACAGAAGATATATTTAAGAACATTCTGCACAATATCAGTTAACTAAAAAGTATAGTAAAATTACTTAAAAAATAAAAATCTAATAATAAACTATTGATTTTTATTTTTTTTTTTTATTTTTTTTTTTGAATTTCCATCAAATAAACACTATTTTTAAGAAGCTTTGATGCAGAATATAAAAATACCATTTAATCTGACAAACAGCTGGTTTGTCTGATAAAGAGTCGATCACAATTATTACCACTG
Organism: Anneissia japonica; assembly: GCF_011630105.1. Taxonomy (NCBI): domain Eukaryota; kingdom Metazoa; phylum Echinodermata; class Crinoidea; order Comatulida; family Comatulidae; genus Anneissia; species Anneissia japonica. The sequence continues at coordinate 256,496 of NW_022758421.1, forward strand.
AAAAGTGGCCATTTATTATAACAACCACCTAATTGACCAAAGACTACCAATTTTCACCAAGAGGTATTACTCAGGGGAACCTCCACCTCCACAGTCTGTTATTTATAATAAATTCAGTAGCCTTTGGCCATTGATTAGCAAATGTGTTTATTATTCAATAACATACATTACTTTAATAATAATTCCTCTAACCACTGTCTCTCTGTTTTACTTAGCACTTTAGCAATGCAATTAACCAGAAAATTTTCAATAACCAGGTAAGATCATATTCACATTGGTGTTTGATTCATTCATTATTTGCAACTTTTAACATCATACTATTTCACCTGTGTATTTCCTAGTGTCTTGAATGCAATGATAGTGCTTATCAGTTACTTGATTAATGCATTTTGTTACATTCACATTGTTATATTCAGCCATAGTGGGATGAATAAAATCTCATTGGATCCTTGTATCCTTGTATATAAATTCCTAACATTAATAAAAATATCATAATATTTTTTACCATAGTTGAACTCAGACTATGGATTGAAAGTCAACCATCTTGAATGCCAAACTAAATATGATTTAATAACATCATCAACATCTTCATCATCATCTTCGTTATTCATCATCAACAGTACCTATATAATCTTTTTGTACTTTATTGTTTTTAACACTTTTTATATATTTTTATAATTGTTTTTGTTTATGCGGTTGTTAAAAGCAGTGAATGGTTTCAGCTCTGTATTTTCTTTTGGACAATAAAACTTGAATTAATTGATCATCATAATTTTCATTTTTTTGTCAAATTTATTTATAAAAAAAAGTGTTATCTGACTTCTGAAGTTTGTGCACGACATTATCAAACCCGGTTATGCCCATATACTGTATAGTCATGATGTGCCTGCCTATATATGGATAATGTGATTTCAACATGAACATATTTACATGGCACATGTGTTTGTCAAATAATGTTTGATATTGTGAACAAGGCTTAACAGACGTGGAAGCAAATTATTTGTCTGATCAGATGTCTAAACTAACCATACACTATCAGATATAGTCAGATCAAGCATTGATAACTCTGAGAGACAACAATCTCAAAGTGATTCTCTGTCTTAATTATCAGGCTTAGGTAAGGTAGGACTCTGTAAATAGAAATTACTAAACATATTGTTTGAATTATTAAACAAAAAAAGGGCAGCGCATTGATACTAAATGTGGATGTTATTTATTTCAGACTTTATTAACAAAAAATATGTATATGTTTTGTTTGTTGACCTTTAGATGCAAATTCAAGAATTAGAAAAGAATCTGGCAGCTGCACAAGCCCAGAATCAACAGTTGAACCAGATGAAGCTTCAGGTATTAACATAGCTCTTTTTACATTGTCAAGTTTTATGTGACAAATATCTAAAATTTTCCATATATGGGCATGTTATATACACTCCAATATATGGGCAAATGACAGGTATATGTCGCCAACTATATGGTGTGGTCAGAGATTTAGGATTTGCTTCGTACTTGTTTACCACTAACTTCAGGTGTGTAGATCTCAGACTTATAATAACAACAGTAACTTTTTTTAAAGTGCATATTAAAGTTAAGACGTACATTTGCCACAAGCACTAGAGAACAAAAGATATGCTTTTAGTAAAATCTATTAATAGAAGTCTTAATTGTGTATCTAAAAGAATCACATCAGTTATTTAATTCCAATAAAACATGGTTCAAAACAAATTAACAAAGGTCATTTGCAATTTTTAATATAAACATTTACTTACCACCCTGGTGCATTGAATACCTTTAAACAGTTGCTTTATAAATTTCATATAATTACTGTATTATTATTATATGCATTTTTCCTCTTAATTTACAAAACAAGAGGCATACACAATACAAGAGGCTTTTATTATTATTGTTTTGATCATTGTAATTGATATTTATTTGTTTACTGTTTTTTTATTGGGATCACCTATTTTTGTTTAAACATTGTAGCAACAACAACAACAACAGCAGCAGAAACATCAACAATTGAAGCAACTTCAGCAGCAACAGGTCATGTTGCAACTGCAAAATATCCAGCAACAGCAGACACAAAATCAGATACAGCAACAGCAGCAGCAGCAACAACAGCAGCAGCAGCAACAACAGCAGCAACAAATGACACAGCAAGGAATAGCAGTAGGAGGTCAGGGTTCAGGTCAACAGCTTCCATCTAATAATCCTCAGCTACGTCATCTTCTGATGAACCAAGCTCAGTCACAGGTACTGACATTTGACCGTATTTTATCCTTTTTATTGTGCCATATTTAGTAATGCCCATCTGCAGCACTCTATTACAAAGTCAGGTACTTGAAGTCCCATTGGAAGACACCCAAAGTTAGGGCAGTAAAATATTGTAATTCATGGTTTTTACTATTTAATTTAGGGTAACTGCAATGTGATTTTCCATAGTTGTGCTCTATGACAACACTTATTTAAGCCATATTTACAGTCCCATGTCAAACCACCAAATTATATGGAAGTGGAATTTTAGTTGTCTTTTTTTCAACATTGATATTGATAAATTTTGTTTAGAAGAGGCAGTGGCGTCGAGAGTGGGGGGGTCGGGGCCCGAGTCTACTGGGGGCCCCGGACCAAGATGAAAAATTTTCGGGGTAAGAACAAAATCTCCATAGGGCCCGAGCCCAAGCCAGGATGAAAACTTTTGTTGTCAGATTTAGGAGCAGACTTAATTTGGGGAGCGGCCGAGTGGGGGTCCCAAGTGAAGGGGGGGGCATGTGAGGTGTTGCCCGGGGCCCTTACTGGCTCTCGATGCCACTGAGAAGAGGAAGTGTCCATCAAAACCCACCAACATGGTCATTTCGTGGGTGAGCACATTTTGCATGACCCCAAACACTTTCTCTCCCCAGGCCCCATGATTATTCGTTTTACCACTGCTCCATATTTTTTTTTTCCATTGTTTTAACTTTTAACATTTTTCTTGCTTTATAGGCACAGCAACCACAAGCGTCTGTTCCGAACCAACACGGATGGTCTTTGTCACAACCGCAACAGCCACAACAGCAGCAATTCCAAAGAGGACCGGCACCCTCTATGATGATGCAACAACCAATGCAGCGACAAAATGTAAACCAGCCAAATCAGATGGCAATGAACCAGAATATACAAATGAACCAGCCTGGAGCGATGATTGGGGATGATCTCAGCATTATTGACTTACTGAAATAGTTTATTGGACACATCAAGGTTTCTTGTATGTGAGTGCAAGAGAAGTGCAAAATATTAAGAATAGTGGTTGTGAGATTTAAAGAAATTGTGTGAGATTGGTATGATTTTGTGAGACATAATTATGATTGTGATAGGAAATGGTTTGTAAGAGGTAATGGTTGTGATATTGATGATAGTTTCTAAAGCCAGGCACACTCTCTACTCTATTTGTGAGCGCATGGTGATGCAATTATGTCTACTGATTGTCGGTAACAGCCTGACCAGATTAATATTAACATTCTCATTGGGCCTTTCCGCTAAGCCCCTCCCCTTGGATATTGTTGTTAAGGTTCCACAATACGACATTGTTAAAACATACGCGAACATGTGCGTTTGTGGGTCATCACTTGTGTTTGTGAGATGCACTCGTATTCCTAGCGCTGTTCTGGTTGTAGTCCATTATTAAATTTGATTGACACCTTGGAAAGGTCTATTGTGACAGCCTACGACCGTTCCTGCAGTGTTTGCCCGGCTTTAGAGTTAGTGATGTGAGATAGGTAATGGTTTGTAAGAATGATAATTGTTTGTGAGATATTTTATGAGATTGAGTGGTTTGTGAGATTTACAGTAGTTTGTGGCATCGGTGGATGTCCCTGAGATTAATTATGATGTATATAAAGTAATGGTTCACAGGAATGACAGTGGTTTGTAAGAAAGTTATTTGTCGTGAGAAAATTGGGGGAATTTGAGTTGACATTGAGAGTAAAATTTTGAGGGCCATAATAATCCTATGCCTTTGTTTTTAAAATTGAACAGTGATTCTTGCTTTGAATGTCAGTGGTGATTCCATAAAATTTGTCAACAAATCCGAACTAAGTAGCTGCCTAGGGCCTCCGGCCACAATGGCAGAGTAAAACCATTGCTTGGAGAGATTTTATGGGTTATGAAGGTTAAAATTGTGTTTTTTGTAAACCACATTATCACAATCAGGGGGTCCAAGGCTGTCCAACTGTGACAATTTTCCCCTGAACTCAGCAGGGGCCACCCCTTGGACACATACACCTGGCTAGTACCGTGGTTATTTATGTAAGTCACTCCGTTCAAGATAGAGTATGTCAAGTACAGTAAATTGGTTGAAAATATGTTATTGAATTTTGTATTGTGGACAGAACAAGGGAATATTTTTGTAGAGGTCAACCAGAACTTTATCTGTTTGATTTTAATAAAAGGAGATATGTTTTTTTTCTTCTGGTAGATTCTGTATATAATTCTTGAAAGATGATGTGATGTGATGTCATTTAATTTTACACAGAAAAAATTAACGTATACTTAAAAAAATATACAGTAGATGTAAAACATAAATAAATAGCATGAATGATTTGTGAAGATGCCATAAAACAAACATTTGATTTTATTTTTCATTTACAACCATTGTTGGATTACATCTGAGAGCACATGGATTGGGTTGTAATCAAATCCCAATCAAAATGGATAATATTTTTGTCTGAATAATGAAATAATATTAGAAACAGTTTATTATGGAAAGATTTATTGTGCTATTTGCAATAATTATTTTTAGCTGCAATCTCACAGAGTTTTAATGGTGCTGGTAACCGGTACTAAAGTACCCAGTATAAAAGGCCACCCTGTGTTAAGTGTATTCCAGTTTCTATGAATTTGTATCCAAGATGCTGTAGTGAAGTATAAGCCTACCCTAAAAGGTTTCAGATGGAAAGTTATGTGTACTTGACAGTATATGAAACAATTATGAAAATTTGTACTGAAATTTAGCATCAAAATACGAGCTAGGAATAACCCTTGGCTGACTAGTCCTCCATGGGTCCACGCTCAGGGAGCTTTGGATTTGTGCAGCAACGTGATGCTATAACAGATTCACTCACGCATGACCGTCCTGCATTGCCTGGACAGCATCGATTCATCGAACAAATTGTTTCCTAGAATCCAGGTGTCGAGAAATTAGTTCTCGCATGCACAGATGGCTTCTTAGTGACGTCATTACGTTATACTGCTTACAAGCGTTGTGCAATCGAAAGCTCTTTTATTAGGCATAAGTCTTACGACAAACTCTGACCTATCTTGTTTAACTGTGCTCCCCTTTTTTTCATATTCTGATTACCCCCTCCTCCCACTCTACTCGAATATATGTTGTGTTGAAGATGTACTGTCTTTCTAAGCTAAGAGAATTGAAAAATTCAATTCTGTATTTAAAATTGCTTAATTTGTATATTTAAGTAATGTGCAGTTAACAATTTTAATGAGAAAAACATTTCCCAAAACTGGTAAATAATAACTTTCCTGTAGCTTTTTGCACAGACCCTTAAAATAATTGATAATTTATTCATTAAAATTGTTGTAAGATATCTGTCTATATCTCTGTATATGTCATATGGGTTATGATATTTTCTTATAAAACGTTATAAATTCTGTAGGATTGCAGCTTTGACGGTCTAGAGAATTGTTAAGGTATTGATTTTATTTGTAAGGCTTGAATATTTTGGATAGATTTTGCCAACTGAACTTTGTAAATGTATAAAATCTTTGTACAGAAATAAATGGCTATGCTTGGCAAGATGAAAGTATGGTCAAATAACAACATTGTGCTTGATATGTATCTCATTCATGTTTTAATCTCATCTCCAGTGCTTTAGTACTGTTCTATCCCATACAAATGTTGATAGAACAAAATACCTGTATCATGGACACAGGTCAGAGGTGGCTATAGAATGAAATGGATTTAGGCCAGATTGCCGATATCCAGTTTGCCAAATGCCAGATTACCAAGCCCAGTTTCCCAAAATCCAGTGTTCCGTCTCAAAAAACCATGAAACCCAGTTTGCTGAAAGTCAATTAATAACATGGTAAAATTCACGATAGAGCATTTTCTTTTACCGTGACTGCATTTGTACGAAGTAGTGGCACCAGCGGAATAGAAATGGAATTTCCCAAGATTGCTTTAAAAATCCCAAGATTCGCAAAATATTTAAACATTTACAACTCCAATTTTAAGATTTTTTCATTTCATTCCATTTATTTTGTCTCAAATGAACACACAAAACAGTTTCAAACTCGGGAAGACTGGAAAGCTAAAAGTATACTAAAATACTGTCAATTGGCTCTCCAAACCAAAAGAGAAACAGGAACATAAAAGAAACATAAAATAGGAAAAGTTACTCAAAAAAAGAAATAACTCTAAAATTGATAAATAATTGATAAAAAAGCACAACAGATAAAAAAAAAATCAAAAGTTAAAATAACACAGAACAGACATTTTTATTTTTATTTTTTTTCTTGTCAAGGTTGTTGAGAAAAATGTTGCTATATACATATGATAATATTGACCTGCATTCTGTAAATGAACAATTAAATCACATTGTAGGCTGGTGTGATTTAAACATATTAACAATAAACGCAAATAAAACTAAGTATATTATTTTTCGTGGTAAGCACACAGTGGTCCAACCAAATGGTGCAATTTATATAAAAGGAGCACAAATTGATGAAGCAGAATCTACAGAATACATTGGGGTAACTGTTGACATACCTGGTATGGAAAGAACATATTAATAAGGTAAATAAAAGTATTAGCTCTAAAGCAGGCTTGCTTTACAAATTAAAGAATTTTATTCCTCCTTCAATTTTGTTATTGTTATATAAATGTTTTGTCTTGCCACACATTTCATATGCACTTGAAGTCTGGAGAAGTACATTATATGACACATTTAAAACCAATACACCTTACTCAAAAAAGAATAGTAGGCCTACGCAATATAACACATTGAGACAGATTAGCACACACATCATCACTATTTACAGAATTGGCAATCTTTAACATTTATAAACAATATGAATTTCAATTACTTATATTTGTTTATGACAGCATTAACCGCAGATTTCCTTTAACAATTCCCCAATATTTTTTATATGTTCAGCATTATCACATGACAAGGGCTCAAACAAAGGGGAATCTGACTATCCCAAAACATAAAAGTAATGTGGGACAATTCTCTGTTGGGTGTTCTGGTACTAGACTATGGAATGCGATTCCAGAATATATCAGACATGAATCAAAATCTGTTTTTAAGAGAGAACTAAAGTTATTTTTATTGAAGTCAACTTACCCATTATTTATATGTATATTTATGTAATCATGTATGTGCTATATATTTTCTTCGAAATGAATTTTTTGATAAATTTAATTTATTCTTTTGCTTTGAAATGGTATTTTTGGTATTTGTTAAGTTGAAAAAGTAATAATTTTGCCCTATATATAGAATTATGCAATTGTTTTACGTTTAAAGGGGCTGGACTTGATTAGTGTTTACACTATTTTCTAGCTCCTTCCTATATTGGTTTATGTATTTATTTGCATTTTATATTACTTATACTTTTTGTGAAATAAAGTTGAAGTTGAAGTTGAATTGAACAGCCAGAAATAGAACCAGAGTATTCAGACTTCTCTTTAAACTAATTGTTTAAAATTCAGTAGTTTAAGTTTATATTGTTGACAATTCTACAGTACAGTACCTCGAGTATTTGTACTCATTCATTTACTGTATTCATTTTCCTATATATTTTTGTATGTCTCTTGGATGCACCATGCATTGTGTATGATTGTCACTGTATCAAAAGTGGATCCAATAAATTGATTGATTGATTGAACACAGTATGAGATTGTTCGATTTCCTGGCATCTCCTAGGTGCAATATTATTGCTCAACTAAGCAAAGAGCGGCATATCCGCCAATGGGACATATATCAACAGATTTTAGGTTAAAAGTGCACACTATTATTTTGGAAAAGAATGAAAATGGCTCTAAACAGCAATGAGTTTATGAGTAAATGAACAGCCATCATTCACAACTATCAACTGGTGTTATAGTCCATTAGAATCACATCTGTTCATTTCATAGTAGATAAATCCAAGACTGTTTAATGAAAGGTTAACAAACAAATTACAGTGGTGGAAGCGTTTGAACGTATCTTACAACGCTGTGTGAGCGTTATTTTGTGATATCCTACCTAACCACAACTTTCGCGAGCGCGAACGTTATAATTTTTTATTTTTGATTGAGGAGAAATGGTGTGAAGACGTGTTTTTTGTTGTTTTTTTTTCTTTCTCTCTTTTTTACAGCGGAGCAAAAGCAGTTACCTGTTAGAATCAATAAGGTGGTAATTGTTACTATATCAACATAACTGCAATCAAACCTAGTATCTTTTGCCGTTTTCATTAATTATCTTTGAAAACTGAAAAAGGGGTTAATTATGGAAAGTGGAAACGACAAGGAAAAAATCACATACCACCTCAGATCCATAAGGGCGGAATTCACCGGAGCTGATACAACAGCCCAACCGTCGAATTCTTACTCGATCAAAAGCTCGACAGGATTATTGAAAAGCAAGAATCTATTGAAAAACGGGTGAAGAATTTACAAACCAGATTAAATAAAGTAGAAGGAAACACATAATTCGCACATTGTATATATTCAACGATCTGTGGAATTTATTGAGAAAACTGTGGAAGAAAATACAACTAAATACTCGGCGTCAAGTGGCATGAAAGGTAGATTTCTTTCTTCATAAAACAAAGTGGATGAACTTGGAAATAGGTCTAGAAGGAATATTATCGTTATCCATAATGTGCCCGAGGGTTATGAAATAAAAAAAGAAAATAAAAGGTGTGAAGAATTAATACTGTATTTTGTTGATCTCTCATAAGAAGTTAGAGGACGGTGAGGATATTGAAATTGAGCGCGCACACAGCAAACCTACTTGGACATATCGGAGCAAAATAACGAAAGGCTAGAAGCCTAGGCCAATTCACGGATGTCTATAAAACGAAGACCGAAGACTCAAAATCGAAGACCCCTTAGTATTTTTTCTTCTTTTTTTTTGATGATAATACGCCAGGCTGTCACAAAATCAAAATTACGATTTTTTTTGGGCGTCTGTTTGTGAAGTTTTCAAGGGTCTTCGTTTTATAGACACCCTATATTGGTGTCTACAAAACGAAGACCGAAGACCCGAAAAACCAAGACCTCCAATTATTTCTCAATTATCTTATTGAAAGTAAAATCATCATAAAATAATTGCCAAGTAAACTTAGATGAAAGAATTTCGCTTGGGATCCATCAGATTCGTAATCAGCATGGTCAAAATACCCAAAATCAACTGGATGCATTATCATTTTTTGGATATGGAACCTGTCTATATCAACGAAAGCCTTCATGACCTAGTTGGTACTTCGTTCGCTGTGTAAGCAAAAATGTCCGGAGTTCGATTTCTTTTGCAGATTGAGATTCTTTTTTCTTTCTTAAAAAAAATCAATTCTTCTATTTATAATTAATTGCATTATGTGGCTAGTTGTTTCTAGGTTTATCATATAATATGCCTATGAAATTATATAATATATACATACAGTACGTAATATATATTTGAAAATGATACTTATCCATCTCTTAGACATAAAGCTATTCGATATTAGTGTCTTCATATCATTAACTTGAATGAGATATTTAATTCACGTTTACATAAAATCATTGATGCTAAAAAACTCTCTATATACTTTTCACATTTTTCTTGATAGTTCTTTTCAATTTTCCTTTTTATATTCAATTTTTATTCCTTTTTGTTTCTTCCCTTTCCCTCATTTTCTTTTCGTTTCCATTCATTTCCTTTCCTTTCTTTTATTTTCTGTTTCCTTTCCTTTCCCTCATTTACATGTTTATATATCATTTGTAAATTATATTTAGCCATCGTATAGACATTGGATATTAGTGTCTTCATACTATTAACTGGAATGCAATATTTAATTTAATCTTTATATAATTTCATTCACGGTATTAAACTAGCCTTAATATAATAAGCGATGTTAATATCTGCATCTATCACTCTACCTCTGCTCAGACTGGTTTTTATACTGTTCCGAGCAGTTATATACTTATTTTTTAATTCCATTACGTTCGCTTGATTATCAATATTTGATTCCTTATTTATTACCTGTTTTTCATGATTTTTTGCACATTTCCGTTTCTTTCATTTACTTTCTGAATTTTTCTCAATATTTCTTTTTCTTTTCTTTTTCACTTTAAATTCATTTTCTATTATTTTTTATTCATTTATTTTTTCTGTTCATTTCTTTCCTTTCTTAAATTTTCTATTTTGTTTCTTTCTTTTCTGTATCTTTTCTTTTTCTATTTTTTCCCATTCTGTTTTCTTTCTTATTTTTACTTAAATATTCTTTATTTTTACTCTTCTTTCATTTTTTTCTCTTTTTATTCTTTCATATCCATTCCTTTCTTTTTCTTCTTTTCTTTTGGCAACTAATCTGAAATCCAGCATGGCAGTTGTCGGACTTCTTTTAAATGGTGCCGGAGGTCTTACTTAGATTATAGATAAAGGAAGTCAAAACTATGGAGGCAACATTGAAACCAATATGGTGCCAATATGAAATAATGTTTAATGATTGTATATCATATCCCTAACTATACATATATACACCATTTATTTACAGTTCTGGCCGCTCTACTTATGTAGTTATTCAAAAATTGTACATGGTATTCCTCTGACCATTCAGACAGGGTGTAGTGTGTTAAAAATATGGAGACCAAATTAGGAGGGTCAAGCTATCTCCACCAGTTAAAATCTTAGATTTCTTTATTTTCTTATAGTATCTATATATTTTTGAAGTCTGTCTGGAGCAACACCACAGGTAGGTATCTTCGGTATAAGTTTCCTATTTGAATCAAGCTCCCATCCCATCCAATGGGTTCAAGAATCTAGGTGTTCAGATGTTTCCAAACTATAACCTGATGATGCAAACGAAGGAAATGCTGTGCTGTTGCATTTTCTGTTGGTGGTGATCGATCTGGATCAATTTTGGCACTAGCTGCTTGCTTATGAAACTTCAGGTCAACTCGGCCCCATGTCATGCCAGAAGGGGAGAGGCAATGCAAATGGAGTGTCAGACGAAGTTAGTGATGAAGGGGAATAGGGAGAGGAAGCCGACTAATTTAGATACTTATTTGTTAAAGATGTACTGTCATCAGTCAAAAAGAGAAGAAATACCTAAAAATAATTTACATAAAATTATAAATAGTTAATTTAAAATGATTAAACAAAAATATTAGGTTCCAACGAAAAATAAATAGAAAAAAAAGTAGTTTTTTACTGATTTACAGACATTTTAAAAAAAATTCTAAAATTGATTACAAGCCAATTTTAGGATATATAATATGCAAATGAATACAGGAACTGTCCGAAAATTGAGGGGATTTTTTTTTTCTTATTCAAATTTTTAATTTGAAGTTAAGAAATTGCCTAAATATACAAATTCAAATGTGAAATTAGAATTTTCGTTTTCATGAGATTGTACATCTTTACTACTTTGCTTTTATCTATAGTTACAGTAAGTTTTAAGCTGTAATTTCTATTTTTATTCACAATATATGTTCACCAGTTTACAACCAGCTTTGAAAATGATGATAAAAAAAATCATATACTGAATGCCATTTTTTGAAATATCAATCTTAACATTTTTACATTTGACCTCATTTTTTGAGGTGATGCATTGGTTACGAGGGCCCTTTTATATTATTTTCTTAGTTTTTGTATTATTCTGTGCATTTTGACACCAAAATCAACCATATATCATAGAGTGTTCCTAAGATACATACTCTAGTATATTAGGTTGGGTCAACGACCTTTAACCCCAAAAAGTAATTTTCCCACTCTCCTATAACCCTCTTTCTTTTGGTGTTATCCTAGTATGTATTCCTACACAAGTCATTTGAAATCACGTTCATTGTAATATTTTAAAATGATATATGCCAATTTAGTGACTAAAAATACAATTTTTGACATTTTCACCTTTGACTTCATTTTCCAAGTTCATGAATTGGTTTTGCGGGTCCTGTTATATATTTTTTTATTTTTTGTATAATGCTGTGCATTTTGACACCAAGATCAACCATATACCATATAGCGTTCCAGAGATACATTTTTTAGTATTTTAGACCAGGGTCAATAACCTTTGACCCCTCATAACAAATTTTCCCACCTAACTTTTTTTTTGGTGTATCCTGGTATGTATCCCTACACAAATCAGTTGAAATCTGCTTCTTTCTAATTTTTTTCGCAGATTAAGTCTAATTTTGGGTTACTATTACTATTTCTTAGCTAAGAAAGCAAGAGTGTCGTCTAGGTTGATAGTACCAAAAGCCCTCTGTATATCATGAATCAGATGATAATAATTACAACCGTAACAACATGGAGATGACGAAGCTGAAACGTCAATGAGTGTGATTGCAAACTTATAATTGCGTCATTTTTCGGTTTGGAATCACTAGGCGTTTCCTAGCCACTTGGCGGTATAACCCAGTCTTCAAAGCGTAACTTTTCGCAACTGTTTTTTGAAGTTCACCTACATCGCACACAGCCACCATTGTCAAAGTATGTATGGATTACCATCTCATACCTAAAGAAACAAAAAGAGGGTTAGATTAACAAAGGTCAAAGTACCAAGGGAGTAGTGCAGAGATAAAAGATGGTCAGAAGAAGAGTAAGGAAAAAAAGATTAGGCCGGAAGGTTACGAAATGGGGATGGAAATCAAGACTATGCAAAGATTGTATATCAATAATAATAATAATAATAATAATAATAATAATAATAATAATAATAATGATAATAATAATAATAATAATAATAATAATAATAATAATAATAATAATAATAATAATAATAATAATATATTCACAATAATAATACAGCTAATAATAGTGGTGGTGATGGTGATAATAATGATGATGATGATGATGATGAAAATAATAATAATGATAATGTTGTATGTTCTTTTTTTGTCGATCGACTTCTTTCCCTTTTAATACGCTTATTCCAATAATAATAATAATAATAATAATAATAATAATAATAATAATAATAATAATAATAACTAGACTTACTATGTCTGTTTGAACAACAGAACATAGGGCTTTTCCCCATTGCTTTAATGAGAAATGAAGTTGAAATTGCAAAAAAAAGAAAAGTCGTTAAAAGGTATAAATAAAAAAACAAAAAAACACGGAAAACCAATATAAAGCGAAAAAAATGAAGTGGGGAAAACAATTTAAAAAAAAAGAAACGAAAACCAAGTTCACTGCGACGTTATTAGTGAGACTTGAACTATGGAGGCAATGGTAATTAGCTATAAACTTTGTGTCCCACAAAGAGATATTTAGGTCTGAAAAGACCCTCAAATTACACCCTTCATTGGATCGTCACTAACACACAAACATTTCTTCCCTGTGACTTGATTAAACTTTCCAGTAAGTTTCATTCACATCAACTGACCGGTTTTTTTTTTTTGGTTTTTTTTTTGTTTGTTTGTTTTGTAGACTGTTCGACCTTAAATCATTTTAATTGGTCCACACACGCATACCCCGCCATAGATTAACACTAAATATTAGGAGGCACATCCTTGATATATGGTCTATGCTTCGGCAAAGCACTGAAATATTCTAAGCATGGGAAGTGACAAAAATGACGGCAAGAAAACAGTGTAAAAAGATAGGAAAAATATATGCAAAAAAAAAAGTTTGACAAGTGTGTGATTTAATCTATGGGCTGTAAGCAGATAAATAAAAAACACATTTTCGTCGATTGTGACCTTGACCTTTAACCCTTAAAAAATCAATCAGCTCTAGATCTTAGGTAATAGAACATTGTGGCTAAGCGGCACGAATTTCTCATAAAAACTGTGGCCTGTAGGCTTTGCACAACAAATATGCAGAGAGACAAATAAATAGCTAAATAAGAAATCCAATGAAAACATAACCTCCTGCCAACTTCGCTGGCGGAGGTAGTAGTAGTAGTAGTAGTAGTAGTAGTAGTAGTAGTAATAATAATAATAATAATAATAATAATAATAATAATAATAATAATAACAATAATAATAATAACAACAATAATAATAATAATAATAATAATAATAATAATAACAATAATAATAATAATAATAATAATAATAATAATAATAATAATAATAATAATAATAATAATAATAATACTTACTATTATTAAAATTAAGTAAATGATAATGATCATATCACGATGAGAGTTGTATAGTCGCGGTGGGGTGATAAAAAGATGGTGATTGGCGTGCTGATGAAGATGATAATATAGAGATGATTAATAATAACAAATATGAAATAATAACGATTGGTATGCCTACTTACCTGTCTCTTTTGCGTCTTAGTTGTAACACTGACATAGTTTGAAGCCTACAACATACAGCCTGCGTTATTGGCATGCCCGGATTATATTCCTACCATACACTTCAGAAAAAAGAAACAATACAGGCACAGGAAGACAGTATCGAATCCAAACATTTTCTGACGGGGGTGGGGTGGGAGGTGCAATAGGTTATCCACACCAACCTCATCCCCACTATGTTTTGGGCTGAGGTGAACAAATTTTACGAATAAGCTCCTCTTGGGGCTCGGAAATGGCACTCTCAGATTGTAAAAATGATTTTTCAAAACATTGTTTCTTCCTCCTCGACATAATTATTGAATTTTTCCCCCTCCCTTAAACACCCCTACCCTAGCGGTCGTAGCAAAGTCTAATCAAGGACCTATTATATTCTATACTACTAGGAGTTGCAAAGCAAGTATAGGATTTATGGTACCTCTATATGCCCGTGGAAATGACACTTTTTCAGACTTGAAATTTGAATACTAGCCCGAACCAAAGCAGCAATGTAAATGTAATAAACTGGTTTTAAACCAACTTAACCGTTGATGAAATTAATTGATAATATAGATATAGACATCAAAACAAAATCAACAACAGAAGAAACTAGTAGGCCTACCCAAATTAAGGCCCGGAATGGGTGTTGCAGTGTTGATGCTGCACCTATGCTCAAATGGGACAAAAATTATATAGATAATTTCAAATAAAAAAAATCAATTGAAGAAAGCCTATGTTACGAAAACATAATAGATGTAAATTGCTTTGGAAAAAAACTAAATAAAATGTTTTGTAATGCCGCCGAGCATATAAAATGCAATTATAAGAAAAGTAAAGGGATTGCTAACCCATCTAAGTGGCCTAATAAAATAATAAACCTTGGTACGACATGGAATGCAAAACGGGTTACAGAAAGAAGCTAAAGCAGTTAAGTAAATTCCGTGCAAGTAATTGCGATAACGATCTTAAAGCATATATGAATGTACAAACAATATACAAGAACTTATGCAGAAGGGAAAATGCTTTTGAACTGTTCGAAAACGATAGACTAATTCAAAATGTACATCAGCATCACGATAAAGGGAAATTTATAACTAAAAAACAAAATTCTATTCAGAAACATTCCATTGATATTGATTAACATCGAGATTTGATTGACAGATAAACCGACTAATCAGCGAGCGTCATTTAGTCACGTGAACTTTTTCTCGGACATTTTAATTTACTTAGACACCTGGTACGGGAAACTACGAAAGCCTATTAGGGCCACTGAAATATATATTTTTATGTCGTAATTACGACTTATTATGTCGAAATTTCGACATACGTATGTCGTAATTACGACTTATTATGTCGAAATTTCGACATAATAAGTCGAAATTTCGACATACGTATGTCGTAATTTCGACATATTATGTCGAAATTACGACATAATAAGTCGTAATTACGACATACGTATGTCGTAATTTCGACATATTTATGTCGTAATTACGACATAGGCTTGGGCCACTGTACGTATTGTTTCTCGTCAGCTTCACTTATGTACGATTGAAAAGTTGTGACTTGCAGTTGAGTGATATTTTAATTTTGAATTTCATATTTTCAGTTATAATTTCAAAATTCTGAATACATATGTCCCCAAAAGAGCAAATAGCTAAAAAGTACATTTTGAAAAATGTGTAAGTTGAGTGGGTTTTTCATGACAGGGCAGAAATAAATTAAATATAAAAATACTGTTTTAATAATGATAATATAAATAATAACTAGAATTACTCCTTTTACGCTACGTAGTAAAAGCATTAGCCTACCAGCGGTGCAATTTTGTCCGGTACAAAATGTTTAAATATTTTGAATTCTGAAAATTTAAAAGCATTTTGAATTTGTTTAGGATAGGCTAATAGGTGGGACCGAAAGGGTGGGGACAACAGAATGGAACGACGAAGTGGGGACATGGTATGGAGAAATGGGGTTGGGAAACGTGGTATGTGTAATGAGTTCCCTCCTGCGCACACACCATATTCGGGGGGCGGATCAAGAGATGTCGACAAAAGTGGGGTGGGGGAGGGGGTTGGGGAAAAAGTTGGGCCAATCGACATAACACTACAGGGGATCCAGCGGAATTCTCCGGTAACTTTTTTGTTTGTTTTAAAGACTGAAATAACCTCTGAGGCCTTTTTGGCGATCGTTTTTTTTTTTTCTTATTTTTATTTATTTTATTTACTAAATTTTTATAGCGCCCTTTTCATGAGTACTCATGTTCAAAAGCGCTTTACATTAAGGATACAAATAGAATACACCCACACCCTACTACGGACCGTCACCAAAATGTAATCATATCTTCACTGGGTTATGCCTAAAACTCCCTCTTATTTTCATTTATGTCAGTGCAGCCGTTTTTGATATATGTTGCACACAAAAATACCACACGAAAATACCAAAACGTTACACACACACACACACACACACAAACCCACACACCCCACCCACCCACACACACAAATGTTAACACCCCAAATTACTACAAAGAAATGTCATTATTTTTAAGAAACTAGAAAATAAAATAAATATCCTTTGCAGCGGTAAAAATGAGTACACGTTAATCACGTTAAATATGATATTTATTTTACAATACAAACTAAATCAGGTGAACAAACAGTATAAACCTCAATGGCAAATATCCCCACCACTGACGCAGGGCCATCGGAACCACACCGGCCGCACAGGCTTTGGCTGGACGACTTTTTCCCAATTGTATTACTTTTAAAAATAAATGTACTCTGATACCTGAAGTTAGTATTAATGTTAGCATTAAATTGACTTTTTAATATTGTATACCGTATTTAAACAAAAATCCACCATTTTTCACAGTTTTTGTATTGCCCATATACATTTCAACTCTTTTGACAATCCTTAACTTTAGTAATTAAGATTGATTTTAAAAATCTTTAGAAATATACATATAAATAGTGGCCCATGCCTATGTCGTAATTACGACTTATTATGCCGAAATTTCGACATAATATGTCGAAATTTCGACATAATAAGTCGTAATTACGACTTAAGTATGTCGAAATTACGACATAATAAGTCGAAATTACGACATAATAAGTCGAAATTTCGACATACGTATGTCGAAATTTCGACTTATTATGTCGAAATTTCGACATAATAAGTCGTAATTACGACATACGTATGTCGAAATTTCGACATAATAAGTCGTAATTACGACATAAAAATATATATTTCAGTGGCCCTAATAGGCTTTCGTAGGAAAACCTTGAATTTTGAAGAGCTTTAAAAGTCATTAAAAGACATTTCAGAAGTCAGGAAAGCTCATCTCCCGCCATCTAGAAATCGAAATTTTTCCAGGGGACCTTGAATTTTGAAGAATTTAAAAGTCATTGAAAAGACACCAAAGTCGTGAAAGCTCATTTCCCGCCACCTAGGAATCAAAATTTTCCCGGGGAAGAACCACAGGACCTCCTCCCCCCACCCTTTCTTTTTTGATTTATCGATTCATGGAAAAATTTATCGATTCAAGAGTGGAAAACCTTGAATTTTGAAGAACTAAGTTCTTCAAAATTCAAGGTGTTCCCCTCTTGAAAATTATTATAATGAATCAATGAACCCAGAGAAAGGGAGGTTCGAGTTCTTTCCGGGAAAATGTTGATTTCTAAATGGTGGACAATGAGATTTCCCGACTTCTGAAGTATTTTTTAATGACTTAAATTTAAAAGACACCTCAGAAGTCGGGAAAGCTCATTTCCCGCCTTCTAGGAATCAAAATTTTCCTGGGGAAGTACACCCGGACCCTCCTTTCTTTTTGGGATTCATCTCATTATCTTCAACACATAACAGGCCTATTTACTGTAATGAGAAAGTTTACCTTACTGTTTTCATGAGGGGAAAAACCTTGAATTTTGAAGAACAAAGTCATTAGACACCTAGCTCAAAAGTCGAGAAAGGTCATTTCCCGCCATAGAAATCAAAATTTTCCCGGGGGAGGAATGTTCACCCCACCACCTAGATTTTATTCCTGATCTGCATGATTCATATTCCCCTTCATCTTATAAGCAGTGGCGTAACAGGCGGTGGGGGCCAGGGGGGCAGACTGTCCCCCCATGACGGTTTTTACCGGGCTAACCAAGCCGTCGTACCGGGCTGGGTAAGAAGAGAAAAGAAAGAGGGGAGAGGGAGGGAAAGAGAAAGAAAAAAGTGAAAAGAAAAAGAGAAGTGAAAAATAAAGACAAGAATAAAAT
>NW_022758421.1:275506-278510 GCF_011630105.1 Anneissia japonica
GTCAGACCCAGGGAAGGGCACAGATCTGTTTTGAAATGTGGAGGGGGAGGGCATTTCGTGAGTCGAAACACACATCAGCCCCACCATGGTTAGAGCTGACGTGAGAAAATTTGAGGAAATAGTACCTCTAGGTGGCCAGAAATTACACTTTTAGTAAAATTCATCATCATCACATCACCATTAGTCAAAATGAAGCGCCAAAAAAATTCTCACGATCTTTTATCAGGGATTTTTGACAACCATAGAGATCTTATTAGTGTGTGTGTGTGTGTGTGTGACATACCACAGAAAACAAAGCTTAAAAACATTGTCTTTGAGTATGCGCTAACTTCCGTCATTTTGAAATGTCACGAGCGACTCGTACTTGGTCATCTCAAATCTGAAATCCCACGTGGTCTTGATCCACATCAATTCGCGTATCGTCAAAACCGTTCCACCGAGGACGCAGTAATCTGTAGGCACCGAGAGAGATAAACGGTATGTTCGAATGCTGTTTATTGACTTCAGTTCTGCTTTTAATTCAGTTATACCTCCTAGGCTTTTTCATAAAATGTTAGAGCTAGGTATAAATACAAATATATGTAAATGGACCCTTGACTTTCTTACCAAACGCCCACAAACTGGTAAGGTGGGTCAGTTTACCTCAGATACTATTACCTTAAGCATGGGCGTGCCACAAGGGTGCATGTTATCACCTTTCCTTTATTCACTTTATACTCACGACCTTGTCATGCATACAAATGACTGTTATATGGTTAAATTTGCCGATGATGCCACAATTTCCGGGCTGATACACGATAACAATGAGGCGATGTATCGTGGCCAAGTAATAGATTTTGTTAAGTGGCGATACCAAAATGGTCTAGTGCTGAACGTCAAGAAGACCAAAGAATGGTCATTGATTTTAGAATGCGTAAATTAGAAATAACCCCACTTACCATCAATGGTACTTCTGTGGAAATCGTAGATAAATTTAAGTTTTTGGGAATTTATTAAACTAATGACCTGAAATGGCGAGAAAATACAACTAAGTGCATTAAAAAAGCTCAACAGCGACTCTACTTCCTGAGGAGACTTACATCTTTTGGGGTTAGTAGGAATATTATGTCAATTTTTTACAAGTTCGTTGTTCAGAGCGTTCTTTTATATTCTATTGTTGTTTGGTATTGTGGGTCTACCGAGGCTGACCGAAATGACCTCAGACGTACAGTATCATTAAATATGCCTCTCATATTATCGGTCACAACGAGGATGATATTGAGAACATATTTAATACTAGGATGTTAAAAAAATAAAATGTATAATTGAGGATCCAACACACCCTGGTAACTCTCTCTTTGAATTGCTTCCCAGTCGTAGAAGATATCGTTCGATTTATGCTCGTACAGGGACGTATCCAGGGGGGAGCCGTGGGAGCCGCGGCTCTCCCCCTTGTACACAGTGTTGAAATTTTAAAGCTTATTCTTGAGCCAATACAAATTCTTTCCTGGGATCACTTAAAATGAATACTTCTAAACATGTAAATATGCATCAGTACACGTTATACATAGGTCTAATAGAACACATAGGCCTTAGCGTGATTTAAAAAAATCTTAAATCCATAAATCTCCAGTTCTTTTAAGATAGAAATGCGATACTGTGGTTCAATTTCGTTTTTATCCTTTTGCAAGTTTCTTTAAATGTTTGTTTAATAATACTACTACTAATCATGAGAAATTTGTTGGCGTTTCATTTTGACTATAATGGTAATGTGATGATGATGAATTTTACTATATAAAAGTATCATTTTCGGCCATCTCGAGAGGTACTATTTCCTAAAATTTTCTCACCTCAGCCCCAGCCATGGTGGGGCTGAGGTGGTTGTGAAATCACGTTTTTGAAGTGGCCCTATGTAAAGTACATACTCAAAGACAATGTTTTTAAGCTTTTTTCTATGGTATATCACACACACATTAATAAGAATAAGATCTCTATGGTTGTCAAAAATCCCTGATAAAAGATCATGTTTGTTTAATAATACTACTACTAATAGTAATAATAATAATAACAATGATGATAATGACGATAGTAATTGATAATAATATTAATAGCAATAAAAAGTGAAAAAAATGTGCTAAATGCGAAAAAAAAGTTGTGATTTGTTGATCATACTATAGTATATATAGTTAAAGCATAGTAAGCTATAATTAGGCCTAAGTTGTCCTGGATATTAAGTAGATTCCTGATTAAAGATCATGAGAAATTTTGACTATAATGGTAATGTGATGATGATGAATTTTACTATATAAAAGTGTCATTTCCGGCCATCTCGAGAGGTACTATTTCCTCAAATTTTCTCACCTCAGCCCCAGCCATTGTGGGGCTTAGGTGGTTGTGAAATCACGTTTTTGAAGTAGGCCTATGTAAAGTACTCCTCCAACCCACCTGGTGCACTGCAGACCCACCCAGACAAAGACCTTTTCAAACATATCTGCTTTTATAGCATTATTTAGAATTAGACCCATAAAGCACAAAAATCCCAATCCCCTTGCTTTGGGGGTTTCGCCGACCCCACCGGGGCTTTGACCGTGGACCTCACGCTCAGAAAACCCCCCTTGAAAGAACCTGGCTACGGGCCTGAAAATTTTTATCACAACCGGTGATAGCATGGAAGCCTGGTAGTGTCACTGCTCTTTCTGGTCCAAGGTGATCGTATATTGGCTGAAGAGCCACTCTTCTTCTGGTTTCAGCGGAACCTGTCACAATTCACACGGCAAGATGACAAAACAAACACTCCAGAGCATCCTCCAACAACAGCTGTAAGCACACAAGAAGAAGCTGATACTCTAATGAATCTCCATGGCATAAAAGTGGCCTCCGAATCTGGAAATGATACAGACTGGTTTGTATTGATCTTCAGAAGACTTCCACAGCTTGGCATGAATACTGGAATTTGTGTAGTCTTTCTCGTAAACGAAGAGTATCTGCTAAAGATGCCTCAACTTTACGATGGAAAAGATTCAAA
>NW_022758421.1:278574-283377 GCF_011630105.1 Anneissia japonica
TTTTTGTTTTTGTTTTTGTTTTTTTTTTGGGGGGGGGGGGGGAATTTGGGGAATTTTAGTACGTTGTTATTGTTTAGTGTTTATATTTTTATTGTTTTTGTTATCTATTGTTGTTAATAATAGTACTTGATTTTAATTTTAGTTTTTTCTAATTTCTATTGGTAATATTGTTATTATTGTGGTTAATGTTTGTTTTTATTGTTATGTCCATGCTAAAAATTACAGTGGTGTTTTATTACAGAGAAAATAATGTGCCGTTTATACCTTGTATCCTAATTGGACTGTTTATATACCAAAAATTTAGATATTGACGAGTGTATGAGTACTGACCTTTACCCATGTCATGATGACTCAAATTGCTTGAATACAAACGGAGGTTTTAACTGCACATGCCGATCTGGATTCAGTGGTGACGGTCGAACTACTTGTACAGGTAATTTAATTAAGTGATCAATATCAATACTGTCTCTTATACACATCTAGATGTGTATAAGAGACAGACATCATATCCAATTTTTAACAAATATAGCAAAAAAAAATGCAACCTCTGATATTGCTACATTTCGGACTGGACTACTATGTGTTCTATCGATGTAAAGGTGTAATTTCCAAAATAAATAATTATAAATAATGTTAGATGCAGTTCAGTAGATATTAGACGTTATACGTACAGTAAATTGGTGGCTTACGATGGTCATGATTCTAACACGTGGTGTTTTGACACAATTTTACCGCGAGTGGAACTGTGTCATAATTACTACGCGTAATACGCGTAGTACGTGTAGTACGCGTAGTACGTGTAGTACGCGTACTACGCGTAGTAATTATGACACAGTGGAACCGCCATAAGTTCGAATATTGGGCGTTCGCGTGTTCGACTACAAATTCGTTTGCATGTTCACATTTGGAAACGCCAGTCGCGTCTTCGATTCAGCCGCGCGTGCCACATTTCGAGGCGAAATTCGCTTGATCGCGTTCAGTGGGAACCGGCCTGCGTGGGAACCGGCATTTAGTTGGAACCGGCCTTAAGGTTTATGAAGGATCACTTAAATTTCAAAGCATAGGCCTACATAAAAGGTCAAGGAAAATATTTTATTGTAAATTTGTTTTGTTTTATTTAGGCTTAGAATTTATTGGCCAAAATCTTTTAATACCAACATTAATTTGTTTTGAGTTAATTGCTACTTTTATTGGAATATTTAAGTTTTTTGTTTTTCAATCTTTAGGCCTTTTGGTATTCTATGATAGCGGGCCTATCGCGCGTCGTACTCTCTGCTGCTTAGAATTTCCGCATGGTTGGTTTTCAATACTCTACTTGTCAATAACCTGTAATGCTAAGTTCGCTACATGCCTACTTCTAACCGCGTGGTGGTGTTAGAATAGCAAATTTAACAATGGTTTGGAAACACTACTTCCAAGAGTATGTGGGCATGACCCTTTTTCTCACTGCTTCAGGCCTCCATTGCCGATTGGGTGATTTGCATTACATTCTAAAATATCAATGATTAAAGTTAAAATAAATCTGCATACTGACGACCGCTATATATAGAAGAAACTTAATTTGAATTAAGACTGTTAAACGTAGGCCTACTGGAATAAGAAATGAAATCGTTAGAGAGGTAACTAATAAAGTTTGATTTGATTTGATTTAAATCATGCAAATCAGCGGTGGCGCCAGAAATTTGCCGACAAGTGGTCCGACTTGTCCGACGGAGGGGTCCGAGTCAAGGGACTGACGAAGTCTCGGTTGACGGCCCGGAAGTCAAAGCAAGGTTTATTTGGATAGGAAAATTATTATTTTCTTTAAATTTTTGATCCGACGGCCTAGTTGTGAGTCGGACGGCGGAGGGGTGGGGGATCCAGGTCTGTCCGATGGAGAGAGAAATAGGCCTACCCCCTGTCTCCCCCGGCGCTGGCGCCACCACAGATGCAAGTATAAAAAGAAACAATTTGTATTATTCGAATAAATGCTCCGAGGCGATTTGCTAAGGGTTTTTGAGTGGCGTTTATTCGATGCAAGCGATTATTTTATATGTATAATACTCAAACAAACCCCCTAATTTGAATGTAAATGTTGAACTAAAACACATAATTACTGTCTAGGTTAAACAAATGGAATTCAACTGGAGTAGAACATTAATAGGATGTGATGAGAATTTCATTAGTGTTATTTACAATCATGTGGGGGCGGGGGAGTGTGTATTCGAGGAAAAATTAACACCCCTGGGTATAAGAGAGGCGTTTATTCCAAATGTGGCTCGTGTAAATTGTATCATCTTTTGGTTCATTCTGTAAACCTCAAGATTTTTTGGTTAGTCTCCAGATTTTTTAAGATTTTAAAAGAAATTTCAAGATTTTCATGACCCAAGGGTTGGCAGGTTTACTAGCCACCAATCTGGTAGCCATGAATATTAAGCGAATAAAACCGCTTAATATTATCCTTATTGGTCAGATGGTATGAAAGGTGATGCTATATCACATACATTTGTACTTTTACAGACACTCCTCAGTTTGTCCTCCCTGAGTACACATTACTTTCGCTTTCTATCAATTTGTATATATCATCAACTTCTTTCTCAAATGCTTTTGTAAATACGCTTTTCACTTGGAATAAATTGTACAGTTCTACATATAAATTAGTGTAGTGTATTTTTATCATCGTACACTTACACTAAAACCTCAACAAACACTTAAGCTGCACATTTGTATTATGTATTGAAAATTGTGAAAAAGGTGTCAGTTAATTTCTTTTCTTTCTTTCTTTCTTTTTTTTTTTTTTTTTTTTTTTTGGACTGACTTTGGATTTCCTTTTTTTTCCTTGTATGTTCATTGTAAATTGTACTGATAAAAGTATCATAAAAATAAAAATTGAAAAAAATAAATAAAATTAATCGTTCAGCTTTTACTTATAAATAATGCATTGTTACATGAAAATTCAACCAATAAGGTCATAAATATAACAATAGATAACATGATCGGTTTTACTTTAGATGTTGTTAGCTTCGGCTTTCTCTTTTCTGATATTAAAAGCAACGTAAAGGAACTTAGATAACTGAACCTGTGAGTATCTTTGAACAATCTTAGAAACTTATTACTATAATTTGGATTTGACCAGACAAACGAAGGCAAGATAGACTCACCAGGCCCGTAGCCAAGTCATTTCAAGGGGGGGGGGGTTCTCTGGGCGTGGGGCCTGCTAGAGGCCTGCCTAAGGGCCACGGTTGGGTCGGGGGCGAAGCCCCCGAAGCCAGAGCAGTTTTTGTGTTTAATGGGTCTATATAATGTTATAAAAGCAGTTATGTTTTGAAAAAGATTTATGTAATAAAGAGGTGGTAATATAATAAAATTATAAAATATTTTCTGAGAATTGGCATGTTTAAATCACACCAAAAGATATAAAAATAAAACCTCATCGCATAATCAATATCAATATACTCAACACATTTATTATTATTAAACAAAAAAAAAGAAATTATTTTTCTTTCTCCTCTTCCTCTTCCTATTCTTCTTCTACTACTTCTTCTTGACTCCCATTTTGTACACTGAAAATAATAGTAATATTTTACTACATGGCTAAGAAAAGCAAAAATATTGTCATTACTACTGACAGGGCCATCGTTAAATTAAGCCAGAGCCCAAATTATAGCATCATATTAAATACGTCATCTGACATCATGAGAACCTAAACTTTAATTACAATTATTTGTTATATACTAGGCCTAATTCGAAATTATTATTTTAAGACTTTAACATAATACATACTGATTAATAATAACTGAGATTTGGTGTACATTTCAGAATTAATAATCGTTTTTAGTATATCTTACTGAATATTTATTGTCTACCAAATGAAATATGAATTATAAGTGCATGTACAGGATATGGCGCATCCTGTACATGCACTTCAACTTTTACAACAAAATCCTAGGCCTAGTACCTGTACAGTACGCCCTAATGTACTTAGGCCTGCACTAGTTTGTTGTCGTCTGGGCATAATTCTGTCTCTAAATGAACGAGGAGCGCGAACCTAGAGTCAACATCTAGGCTAGGTTGATTGATTTTGAAATCAATAACCCACCTTAAAGGACTATCTGTCGTTTTCTTCCTTGCAACAGCGGACGAAAAACAGGCAGTTAGGCCTATTCTACGACGTTTTATGATTCTTTATCACTAAAAATTAACAAACAGTCGTTTAGACGCACTCCGTTCTGTAGCGTGTTTTTGCTGTTGAAAACAAACTTCCTAGCCTAATTTTGTGACTGGCTATGATGACTGAGATGGACCATGTTGATTTATTAATAATATTTTGTTTGGGATGGAAAAAGGAGAGTCAATTTCCCCAAAATGCTCCATCAGCACATAGTTTATTGTGCGCTATGGACAGTATGGTAAGGCTATGGAATATACTAACCACACAATCCACAATCAGGTGATTAAGTCGCAAAACTTAATCTGCATTTGGTGGATTAAGTCGCAAAACTTTAGCTTCGTTTGGTGGCACCATTTACTCTAGGTAGACGGCGACCGGTTTCGTTACCGGTTGGTACATTTCTTACAAACATTCAGCCAAAGGCCAGTGGAAGTTAAGACGGCAGCCGGGTTTTTTTTTTTTTTTTTTTTTTTTTTTTCCGATGTTTGCCCTCCTTATGTGTGCCATCGTAAAACAGTTTGCTGGAGTTGCGTTCAATTTAAATCTCCGAACTTCTGAAGCTGAGATATTCTATGAATAGGCTTGTATCGCAGACTATAATTTAAAAACAGATGACCAAATAATGAATTAGGTGCTAAATTTTGATTTAATAC
>NW_022758421.1:289792-296970 GCF_011630105.1 Anneissia japonica
AACTGTTTCTGTCATTGTTATCAGTGGATTTCCAATTGAATACTGCATTTTAATGACATAAATTTACAATATTAGTGACAATTTTAGGAAAAAATGGCGGCCATTTTGAAACTGCTGGCAACCCCCCCTTACGTATGAAAAAAAAAATGTTGCACATACTTTTTTGATTTATCTATGTCTACTCTACTTCATATCCAATTTTTAAAAAATATAGCAAAAAAAAAATTCAACTAACCAAAGTTTGCTGGACTATAGGAGTGGTGCATCTATATGAAGGCTATAATCTATAAAAGGCAAATTGGGGTTTGTGTGTCCGGGATGTTCTCCTTTGTTACTGAGCCGATTTCAACCAAATTTTCACTGAATTTTCACATTTGAAAAATTCTTGATCAGCCCCTGCTGTATGTTGAAATGTTTAAGAAACAAATACATTAAAACATACTTTTATGCCCACCCAAAAAATAAAACGATGATTATTGAATAAACACAGGCTTGATCTGTAATGTACAAATATTTCTGTTTATTGTTTTAATGCTTCCATTAATTGATTCTGCTAATAAGAATTATGATGATGATTTCTCTCAATTCTTTAATGACATTGATTCAGCTAACGAGAATGATGATGATGACGACGACGACAGCTACGAACACAGTTCAGTTTTGATTTACACCAACGATGACAACTAGAGCACCAATGTAGTAGTAAAACTTTATTTATTCACGAAGCACAAATCAACAAATATAATGCTGTTTTTCATTGTGGTCGTGAGATACCGTACCTTACTTACAATTAACATAGATTACACAGTACGGTACATAATCAGAAAGCAAAAGTTAAACAC
Source organism: Anneissia japonica (assembly GCF_011630105.1). Taxonomy (NCBI): domain Eukaryota; kingdom Metazoa; phylum Echinodermata; class Crinoidea; order Comatulida; family Comatulidae; genus Anneissia; species Anneissia japonica. Next base: position 290,635 of record NW_022758421.1, read on the forward strand.
ACACATAAAATAATGTAGATAGAAAGTCAACAATTTAGTAAAATAAAAGTAATCTATACCTAACAAATGGCAAAAATAAATTATCGAAATGAAGAAAATCCACTCCACAAAAGTAAACTGTAAATTACGAAAAAGAATTGTAAAATGTATATAAAACAAAGCAAGTAAACATCAAATTAGTGATTTGTACAATGTTCGTACTATTATACTTTGCTTTCAATTATTAATACATATGTGGTTCTTGAAAATACTGTACTTAAATTGATAAAGACTGTACATCAGCGCGCCTAATCTGTATTCCATTCGATGAAATATATTTCATATCGTGCAAAAAGTATTTCATATCATGGTGCTATCGAATGGAGTAATCAGTCTTTTGCCTTTAATTTGCTTTGATTACCGCCGTCCGAAGGAGGGGTACACAGCTAGTAATAGAATAATACAAAGAGGCAAACATTTTGTAGTATTGTCTTCTATGTTGTTGTTATTGTTCTTCCAAGAGCATAGGAATACGAAGATACATTTTATTTTTATTAGGCCGAAAATGCAAACATTTTCATGAGCATAATTTTGTTCTACAGTATGCCTACAGGCCTCATATTTCTTAAATACAGATCACCCAACAGGACTGATGACAGTATAGCAGAGGTTATGTGTGATACGTCTAGGCACACATTAGCTTCTGATACTCCTGCATTTAAATTCTCTTTTTTGGGTCATTTTCCCCCTTTAGTGGGGTTCCTTAGACCCTTGATACTTCAACTTGGGATAGAAGCATGAAACTTGGTATACAAACTCACATCGGCAAATCAACAATTTTAAGATTTGAGAGCATTGCAGATTTGACCTTTGACCTCAGAAAAATGCTGATTCCTCATAACTCGAGAAATATACGTCCTTCAAACATAAAAATAGTGGAAAATGATGGAGAAGTACTACTTCCTATTCAACTTTAATAGGGACATGTACCCAAAACTAAATACTTTAGGAGATATTTGCGTACTATGCCAGCCCTATCAGAAATAAATGTTCAACGCTGTACGCCGGGAAAATAACGCGATCCCATAGTGTTTTGATGAAATAATTGTGTGACGTTTATGTGACTATTTTATTGGTTGAAATATACATGTACCTGTAATACCAAATATTTTTCCAACTTATTTGAACATTTAGTGGGTCCACCTGCTAGAATCAAGGTAATTCAACAGAAGGACGCACATCTCCGCTCTCGAACATAGCGCGTGCGTACAGTCCTTTGATCTTTACTGTGGCATCGACAATCCGGTACTAGTTGCGAGTACAGCCGTCAATTATTAGTCTATGTGTGCCATTCGTTTTATGGTGTTAGTTTTTATTTTATTAATTTTGGGTACTTCGTAATGTCTGTTACATCTGATTTTTTTTGACCGCGAGCTTGTTAAATGCTTCTATAAACTGCAATTTGTGAAAATTGACCAAGAAAATGAAAAGTTATAGCAATTTAAATTTTACGAATTTTATAAAATTTCATGTTCTTATGTAATAGTAATCTGTTATTTTGACAATGTTGGCATAAGGTGCCGAAAACGAACATTTGAGTATATACAGGACATTTATTAATTTTTACTGCGAAGTGAGTCTCATGAACGACAATTCACCACGATTTTGGTAAAATTAATGTTGAAATGAAGAATATATTTCAGTCTAATGTTAGTGCAAAATATCATTAGTCCTTTGTAATCACCGCACGACGTGCGATTATCAAGGCAACTAACACAAATCTAACATAAATCGTCACGTACGGTGACGGTTTATGGTCTGGTTGCTTTGGTTTTTGTGACGTTCAGCGTGTAGGGACGCACGTGCGCCTAGAATGTCGATGCCAGAGTTATAACCTTTGATGTCCCGAGATGTGCGTCCTTCTGATGAATTGCCTTGCTAGAATAGAAGTATGATATCAAGGAATATCAGCCTGAGCTTAGTTCGAGAAAAAAAAAACCAAAAAAAAAAAAACTTGACCTTCGGACAAATGCACTGACCCCTATAGGAATATGCATGAATTTTAATCACTAACAAAAACAAATAGAGTTTTCTGTGCTACTGCATTGCTAAATACTGAAGAATTTGGTCACTTTGCTTCTTCCTATGTACTGTAGATTTAAGTAGGTAAATATACGTCCTACAAACATGAAAATAGTGGAAAATGTGAGTTGACATACATAAATTTCATGCTTTTACTCAAATTTGAAGTGTCATGCAATTTTTTGGGACTAAGAAACCCCACTACTTTGGCTGCATCAAATCATATCTCGCTTTTGCCTGATTGTTTTCAAGAGGAGGAAAACCTTGAATTCTGAGGGGAAAAAAACGCCACTAATAATACACCTCAGAAGTCAACAAAGTGATATTTCCAGTCATTTAGAAATCAAAATTTCTGGGACCCCCTTTTTTTTGGGGGGGGGGGGAAGCTCATTTACAAACATTTTTATCCCCCTCCTTCAGAATTTCCTGTAGCCAGAGAGAGGAGGAAGTAGGATAGCCAAAAAGACGAATGGCCCGAGAAAAAGGGAAAGTTTGTCAGCCGGAGTGCTGTCTCTTATACACATCAGATGTGTATAAGAGACACGTACTACGTGTAGTACGCGTACTACGCGTACTACGTGTACTACGCGTTGTACGTGTAGTACGCGTAGTACGTGTACTACAAGTACTACGTGTAGTACGCGTAGTACGTGCATTACGCGTGGTATTTTGACACAGTTGTACTAATCGCGGTAAAACTGCGTCAAAATACCATGTCATTCCCTTTTTCTCGGGAAAGTGACCCAAAAAAGAGAATTTAAATGCAGGAGTATCAGAAGCTAATGTGGGCCTATAGACGTATCACACATAACCTCTGCTATACTGTCATCAGGCTTGTTGATCTGTATTTAAGAAATATGAGGCCTGTAGGCATACTGTAGAACAAAATTATGCTCATTAAAATGTTTGCATTTTCGGCCTAATAATAAAAAAAATGTATCTTCGTATATATTCCTATGCTCTTAGAAGAACAATATAAACAACATAGAAAACAATACTAAATAATGTTTGCCTCTTTATATTATTATATTACTAGCTGTGTACCCCTCCTTCGGACGACGGTAATCAAAGCAAACTAAAGGCAAAAAACTGATTACAAAAAAGTATTTCATATCGTGCAAAAAATATTTCATATCGTGGTGCTATCGAATGGAATAAATTAGGCACTGATGTACAGTCTTTATCAATTTAAGTACAGTATTTTCAAGAACCATATGTATTAATAATTGAAAGCAAAGTATAATAGTATGAACATTGTACAAATCACTAATTTAATGTTTACTTGCTTTGTTTTATATACATTTTACAATTCTTTTTCGTAATTTACAGTTTACTTTTGTGAGTGGATTTTCTTCATTTCGATAATTTATTTTTGCCATTTGTTAGGTATAGATTACTTTTATTTTTCTAAATTGTTGACTTTCTATCTACATTATTTAATTTGTGTGTTTAACTTTTGCTTTCTGATTATGTACCGTACTGTGTAATCTATGTTAATTGTAAGTAAGGTACGGTATCTCACGACCACAATGAAAAACAGCATTATATTTTTTGATTTGTGCTTCGTGAATAAATAAAGTTTTACTACTACATTGGTGCTCTAGTTGTCATCGTTGGTGTTATGGTGGAACTGAAATCAAAACTGAACGTCTGTGTTCGTAGCTGTCGTCGTCGTCATCATCATCATTCTCGTTAGCTGAATCAATGTCATTAAAGAATTGAGAGAATTCATCATCATAATTCTTATTAGCAGAATCAATTAATGGAAGCATTAAAACAATAAACAGAAATACATTACAGATCAAGCCTGTGTTTATTCAATAATCATCGTTTTATTTTTTGGGTGGGCATAAAAGTATTTTTAATGTATTTGTTTCTTAAACATTTCAACAAACAGCAGGGGCTGATCAAAAATTTTTTCAAATGTGAAAATTCAGTGGAAATTTGGTTGAAATCGGCTCAGTATCAGAGGCCTAGGCTGGACAGGCCTAATACTGGTAGAAGAGGCGATAACTCAACTCGCCTCTGCAAATCCTTTTCCACGCATTGTCACATATTTTCTTCGCTTCCTTATCACAGACCTAAACTAAGGGTAGCCTACAGTCGAAGATCGAATATTAGGCTTTCGCGTGTTCGACTACAAATTCGTTTGCATGTTCACATTGGAAACGCCAGTCGCGTCTTCGATTCAGCCGCGCGCGGCAAATTTTGACGCGAAATTCGCTTGATCGCGTTCAGTGGGAACCGGTCTTTAGCTGGCCTTATTAACATCGCAGCGAAGTTCGCGGGTCGAAGACCATCATGCATACCAAACCATGCCATAGATGTGCAGGGGCCCAGGAAAACATTTGCCGAAAAATCTCAAGGTTTGCGGCATGTATCCTTTACAGCATTAACAAAACATTATGGCAAAATTATTAAGTTTAATTTCCAATCAATTTGGTATAGTTTACTGGGAATTGTGATGATCTTTACCGCAATAAACAAGGGACGGCCGCGATAGAAATCCCTGTATTGAAGCATAGAGGAATTAATATGATTGAAGCTCTCACCATGGAGGAATTAGTTTAATCCTCCATGCTCTCACCATCTACAGTGTATTGACTCAATCACAGGCCTTGCAGCAGGTGCGTAACAGGGGTCTTGGGTGGTGGGGGCAAAGGAAATAATTTTCCAGGTTAGTAATTTATCATACCCACCCCAACACCCCCCCCAACCCCATATAGAAAACAATACGACATCTTATTTATAATATAGGCCACACACGTGTGTTTGAAACTAAATATAAACATTTTCATCATGGTTTTATTTATTATAAACATATACTTTCACCATCATTAAACATTGAGGCCCTTCTTTTAGGTAAAACAATCTATCTTAAATTTTCTTTCTTGAGATTGGGACTATTATATGTATTTAAATAACTTAGAAGACTAACCCTCAAAAACCCTAAAAAATGCGCGCAAGAAAACTGTGTTTCGTCGGAATTGATCAAATCTCCCTAAAATGTGCAATTTTGTTAGGAAATTGGCCTACCTTCAACAAGAAATTCAAACGAAGTTCGCGAAATTTGTAATTTTTAGGCACTTTCAGGGGGTGTATAATAATAATAATAATAATAATAATACACATTTTTAATGCGCCTATTAAAGCAAACAAAAACTGGCTTGTCACCGGCGCTGGAGGATGTTAGAAAGAAGTTGAACTATTTGAAGAGGAATGATTTAAGAGTAGATTTGAATAATTGTGGATCAGAAATGATACGTAATTGAGGAGGCAGAGAGTTCCAGAGTTTAGGTTCAGAGAAAGAAAAAGAGCGTTCACCGGTACGAATATGCTTGACTCGTGGAGTAACAGGTTTGAGGGATTGAGAAGGACGAGTAAAACGGGAAGAAACCTGTCTGTCTATAAGCGAACAGAGATAAAGTGGGGCACGACCATGGATAGATTTTTGAGTAAGAAGAAGAATTTTAAAAATGATTCGCTTATCAACTGGAAGCCAGTGAAGAATGTTTAAAATTGGCGTAATGTGGGTGAACCTTTTAGACAATGTTACAACACGAGCAGCAGAGTTCTGAAGTTTCTGAAAGTGTCTAATGCTTCTAGCAGGTAAACCATTGACCAATGCATTGCAAAAGTCAAGTTTGGATGAAAAAAACGCATGAACAAGAGAAGCAGCAGCAGAAGATGAAATGTAAGGTCTAATGGAACGGATACGGCGAAGATGAAAGTAACCCGATCGGCATAAAGTTGATATATGGTTGCTGAAGTCAAGATGTTTGTCAAATATGACCCCTAAGTTCCGAAAAGGGCATCTTCAAGGGGTGGGTAAAGATTTTCTACAAATGGATATTTTCCCCTTGTCCCCCGGTGGTTACGCCACTGTGGAGAATATCTGGTGGCTTAGATCAAATGAGCTATTGATACTTTTTGAAGTGGATAAGGGGTTGCAGGGTGTTTTGAATCTAGTCATTATGATATCTTCCTTTTTATTCTTGTCTTTATTTTTCTCTTCTCTTTTTCTTTTCCTTTTTTCTTTCCTTTTCTTTTCCCTTCTTCCTCTTTCCCTCCCTCTCCCCTCTTTCTTTTCTCTTATTACCCAGTCCGGTCCGACGGCTTAGTCAGCCCGGTAAAAATAGTCAGGGGGGGGGGGGCAGTATTCCCCCTGCCTATCGCCTGTTAAGCCACTGCTTGGCAGGTACAGTATTGTAAACCAACCATGCGGAAATTGTAAAGGCCAACTCAGACAGCGTCGGCCGACGCAGCCCGACGCGA
>NW_022758421.1:297025-301519 GCF_011630105.1 Anneissia japonica
GGGCAGTCGCGTAGTAGAATATTAAACGTGTTTAATATTTCCAAGATATTTCTCACGACGGCTTAAGACTGTCCCCGACGATAAATCGGGTCGGGCTGCGTCGGCCGACGCTGTCTGAGTTGGCCTTAAGCTGTACGACCATAGAGAAAATAGAACGCGATTGGCCCTTTGTCATAGAATACCAAAAGGCCTAAAGATTGAAAAACTAATGAAACTTATATATTCAAATGAAAATAGTAATTAATTTAAACAATTAAAATTGGTATAGAAGATTTTGGGCCAATAAATACTAAGTAAAACGAAGAAAAAGCACAATAAACTATTATTTTCTTTGGAGTTGTATGCTTGGGTATGCAGAGTATTTGCTATGAAGGTCAGCCGCCGGTTATGTTTAAAGCAGTTCTATATAGGTACAGTATATTATGTGCTACAATGTTTAAATAATATTCATATAAAGTATTCAGATTTTTGTCATAGGGAATAAGGTGTAAAAATGGGCAGTTACGCCTCTTTTTCCCCCAGTTTTTAAATATTAAAAAATATGTATCTCATTCACCGTTCCCCAGTTTTTCGTCAAACAACTTTTTTCTGTCTTAGAAAAATCAGTTCTACGACATAATCAAAAATGTTTTTTCCTCCGGAGCCTGACTTTAAAATATTGTTTAATGTTTTCATCACACACATCATATGGGCTAAACATTTGACAGTAGTTGTTTTTCAGTGATAAAATAAAAATGAAATAAGTTTTTCAACCGATCAACGGACAAAAAAACGTAGCTAAGAAAGCTGCTTTTGCCTTGCCTTCATGCTCAAATCTCGAAGCAAAGGCCCCAACGTTGTATAATACACTAAATTTTCGTGTCGCGCGGGTTTGTTCTTGTCTAGTCTTTCCTTGATTGCTTGCGGTCAGAGGTACTTGAATTTTTGTAAATAAACTAATAATAAACTGAAATGTTCGTGTCTAGTCTTATCTTGATTGCTTGTGGTCAGAGGCAGGTATTTAAACGTTTGTATGATACACTAAGCATTTCGTGTCGAGAGAGTTTTTCCAGTTTAGTTTTTTCTTGATTGCTTGTCGTCGGATACTACTACTACATTTAAAACATATTTTAAGGGGAATTGTTTTGTCGTCTGAGGTTCTCCTTAACATTGTCACATTTTACCTTTAGGGACAGTATTTTTTATTATGGAACTGTTTTCTCCCTCTTCATTGTCTTATGTTCCCCATGGCAACCCTTTCACCAGGATTTTTAAAGAATGGTGAAATTTCAGAAAATGTCCTCAAAATTTTAAGGGTGGTGCACAAAATTCTAAAGGGTGGATACAAACATTGCTATTTTAGTACATAGCAAGTGACATGCTAAGTCTGTTTATTGACCTTGCATTTGCATTAATATTTTTTTGAAGCGTGGTTTCAATATTTTAAGCATGGCGTATAATTTGCCTTTTTAATGTTTTTATTTAAATTATGTTGTTTCTGTGAGTATCCTGCGTGAAAAGATATTTTTATATGCCATTAAAGATCATAGTTAATCGTTTTTCATATTATTAATTTATTTACATATATTCTTGTTATAATAATGATTTTCTATAAATATTGTTTAACATTTACGGAAATAAATGTTGTTTAATGAATGAATAATTATTCAAATCCACTTACACTTGACAACAAGAAAAAAATTAAGTATATATAAATGAATAGTCTGATAAGTAATCTAAGTCTTTATTTCAACCGTTAATATAAGAATTGGTTCTAAGAATCCACTTTAATTCTTCTTTACGTCTATGTGAGAGGGATAAAAAGTTATTAGCGACCAAAATAAATCTTATGTCATTAATGCACATTGTTTAGAAAGGAAATTATTAAGTGCCTGAATACCTTCTTCATGAGGGATGTTAGTATAGAGCGAAGTGACGTCCATAGTGACTAGGATGGATTGGTTAGGTATATTAGTTATATCAAGGATTCTAAGAAAGTGCGTAGTGTCTTGGATGTATCTAGAGATATTAGGGAGTAAGGGGTTGATAATGGAATCAACAAGGCCAGACAGATTTTCAGTGAGGGTACCTATGCAGGAAACGATTGGTCTACCAGGGGGAATGATATTGAGCTGTTTGGATAAATTAAAAATTTCAATAGACTTAAGTTTGCTTATATTGTAGTATTAGACAGTGATTTTAATTTATTATCAATAAGTTTAGACCGATCGTTTCCCGATCGACGGAGACACCTCCCCACAAACCTAGCTTCCGCAGGCACTTGGAGGCACTTTACACATATACCTATAGCCTCCCCCCCCCTACTAACCAAAACTTCTGGATCCGCCCCTGTTTACCTAGTTCTCACTTCCAGTTGTTTATTTCATCACATCATTAAGCTTGCTTATTGATACTTTATTGATACTTTATACTTAATCACCAACACTTAATTCTGAATCTTATTGGCTACATTATTGACTGTTGCTCATTGGTTAATTTTCTGTAACACCTCTGGAATATATGTTTGTAATGTTGGAATCTTTATTCATTCCTGATGATGATCTAATAAAAGATCGAAATATTGAATCAAAATGACTAGTTTTACTTTATTTGGAGTATGTTTTATACTAAGCTGTCGGCTACTATTTTCTAATATTACTATTTCTCTAATAATTAGAGTTCCTATATAGAGAGAGTTGCGACATGAGACGCTGCTGGGTAGCCATCTTGGTGCCCTGCATGCATGAGTGACCACAAAGCCTATGCTACAGTGTGGCGATTGCAAAAATAATGGACAAATGAAAAAAATAAATAAAAATATTAATATGAAAAGTTTATGTCATTTTATAGAAAAATATTTGTTAATCAACATGTGTTTGAAATTTATAACAAAATTCCAAAAGAAATTGATTCTCAATATGCTATTATTAATTATTATATTACATGCAGATTTTGCTTGACAAAAATTGCATGGCGCGTACAACATCGCGTTTGCTCGGGTCATAAAATAGTAGGCAACAGGGCCTAGTAGGCCATGGGCTGGAGGGGGGTCACCGTGCACCCCCACAGTTAAACTTCCTTGGTGTCATTTTGTTCCTACGAGCATATAGAACAAAAAAATTGATGTTAACAAGAAAAATATTGGGATGCATTGTATGTACTCGCGTCATTTGTAATGGTCGTTAGTGTTTTATGGTCAATACTTTTTTTTTGGTGGGGGAGGGGGAGGGGTACCATTTATACTCATAACCTGTGAATTAAAAAATCTATGAATGTTATTTTGGTAGCAATGTGTAGCATATATGTTTCTTAATCATATGCAGTTTAAATAAAATTAATCCGACAAATATTAACGTCACTAGAGGTCAAAAAGTCATTGACCTTTTTCTAAAATGCAAAATTGTTCATAAAATATCAGTAAACTTCAGTGTCACATGTCTAATTTTGGATGTATTTGATACAAATTGTTTTTGCTTGTAGTTATTAACATATGGAATACAAAAATTAAGGTTAACAAGAAAAAAATTAAAACGCAGTATTTACTACTGTCAATGTTTATGATCCGAGAAATTTGTAATCAACAACAGTTTTTGGGGTAGAGGGTAACATTTATGGTCATAACTCTTAATTTAGTCAATGGATTTGTATGATGTTGGTATCACAATTTAGCCTATAGATTGGTCAGTCATTCAAATTGAGAAAACATTTGAAAAAGGCAGAAATTGACGTAGCTAGAGGTCAAAAGTTCATTGACCTCCACAGAAAAGTTGGCTGGAGTTATTCCCAATTCACTCACAAACATTTACAAATCTACAGTTTTTAGTAGATTTGATACCAATTGGTATTTTCTATTATAAATAAGCATATGGAATAACAAAAATGATATTAACAAGAAAAATATATAAATTGATTAAATGTATTACTGCCATTGTTGATTACTTGTGTAATCAATGGTGATGTTTGGGGTAGGGGTTAACATTTTAGGTTCATAACTGATTTATTGGATAGATTTGCATGATGTTGGTGTTAACATGTAGCCTGTAGATTTTCCAGCCATTCAAATTTAAAACGTGTGCAGAAATTGACGTATCTAAAGGTCAAAAGGTCGTTGACCTCTGTAGAAAAATGCAAATTCTTCCCAAAAACCAGGGCAGATATTCTTTATGACTATATAATGGATATATATATATAGTGGTGAAAGTTATGTTAAAAGTTTCCCACACGAATAAAATAAACGAGCGGTACTGGATAAAGACAACTTGGTTTCTTGCTTCAAACGAGGTATCCATTCATAGAAGTCTTATGAAGATGAGCCTATCCAAGTGATGAACCTAAAAGCGTCGGTGACCAGGACATACTGTACATTCGACTTTAGATTGACAAAGATTGAAATATGTTAAATACAGACACGATATATACATAGGCCTAGGTCTAGCATCCAGTTAAATATGTAATTATATATCAACATTGTATATGAACTTATATATATATATACATATATATATATATATATAT
>NW_022758421.1:301988-306155 GCF_011630105.1 Anneissia japonica
AATTAACAAGTAATTAGCAACACAAAAAGGAAGTAAGAGACTAAAAATACAGTAAAAACCACCAGAATAGGAAGCAGGTGACAAAATCAACATGCTCCATATTCCTTAATTACTCAATGCAATGCAAAACGACAGTTGCTTCCTTTTGTCATGGTGGGGCAGTATGGATACCGTGTCTATATATAACATATTTCAATCTTTGTCAATCTAAAGTCGAATGTACAGTATGTCCTTGTCCCCGATCCTTTTAGGTTCATCACTTGGATAGGCTCATCTTCATAAGACTTCTATGAATCAGATACCTTGTTTGAAGCAAGAAAGCAAGTTGTCTTTATCCAGTACCACTCGTTGATTTTGTTCGTGTGGGAAACTTTTAACATAACTTTCACCACTATATATTTCCATTAAAATATTGTCATAAAGAATATCTCCCATGGTTTTTGGGAAGAATTTGCATTTTTCTACAGAGTTTAACGACCTTTTGAATTTTTGGTTTCGTCAATTTCTGCACACGTTTAAAATTGAATAATTGGAAAATCTACTGGCTACATGTAAATACCACCAAAATGCAAATCTATCTAATAAATCATGAGTTATGAACCTAAATGTTAACCCCTACCCCAAACATCGCCATTGATTACACAAGTAATAAAAACTGACAGTAATACATTTAATCAATTTATACATTTTCTTGTCATTGTTATCATTTTTGATATTCCATATGCTTATTAATAATAGAAAATACTAATTGGTATCAAATCTACTCACAACTGTAGATTTGTAAACGTTTGTGAGTGAATTGGGAATAAATACACAACTTTTCTGTGTAGGTCAATGACCTTTTGACCTCTAGTTGTGTCAATTTCTGCCTGTTTCAAAACTTTTTAAATTTGATTTACTGACCAATCTATAGGCTAAATGTTGATACCAACATCATACAAATCCATCGACTAAATCAGGAGTTATGAGCATTTCATGTTACCCCTACTCCAAAAACTGTATTTGATTACACATTTTAGTAAGATTATAACATAATGACAGTAGTACATTTCAAATTCAAATTCAAATTCAAATTGATTGTCCAAAAAGGAAATTACATTGAGAGAAAGTCATTGCTAAAAAATTACACAATTACAGTATAAAAAAAAACATCAATATAAAAATACAGAATTATAAAGTTAATAAAATACATGCAAATTAACACATTAGAAATATCAAATAAAATACATTATATACAATAAAATTTACATTGTAGAAAAATTAGGATGTTAAATTACATTATTAATTGATTGCACAAAGAACCCGAAAAAACTGTTACTAAAAATTGCAAAATTATAATATAGTATAAAAATAAATAGTCAATGTAAAATTGTATTATTGTGTAAAATGGGCGTTGCTCAAATTAAAATGGGACCATCAATTGCCAACTGCTATGGTTTTCTGTTGCTAATGTTGTTATAGTTTCTGATGGAATGAGGAATAAAAGAGTTATGATATCTCTTGGTTTTGCACAAAATAGACCTCAACCTTTTTCCTGAATGCAACCAATTGTAATATGAGGACAGAGAATGTGTATTATCAGCCATTATGCTCTTGGTCTTATCAGTCACTACTTTCATTACTACATCATCTAAGCAAATGCTTTCTTTAATTATTTTGTTAGCTTGATTAACTATTCTTTGTAGCATTTGTGAATCTACTTTCCTTAGACTATTGAACCAGATGATGCATCCAAAAATAATGACACTTTCAACTATAGACTTATAGAAGAGCTTGAGTATGGTATTGTCAACCCGAAAAGACTAACTTTCTAAGAAAATGGAGACGTTACATGCCTTTACTTATAACAACTTTGCAATGTTCTTCCTATGTTAATTTATTATCGATTAGAATCCCCAGATATTTATAATTATCTACAACTTCAATATTAGTATCATTAATCTTTAATGGTTCAATATCATTACTTTTGTTCTTTCTATAATGCACAATAAGTTCTTTTGTTTTTGATCCATTTATTTAAGTAGTTGTCTTTGCACTATTGAGAGAAATCTGTTACAGTATTAAAATAATTAAGACAACTGTCTTTAATGAGTCCAATTACCACTGTCATCTGCATACTTTAGTATCATTGTATCCTTGTACTTTGAACGGCAATCGTTAGTATATATGATGTAGAGCAATGATGACAGCCTTGGGGAGAACCGGTGTTTGTGATTATCTTGTCCAAGAGTGTACCTGAAATAGAGACACGCTGCGTTCTGTTGTGAAGGAAGTTCTGTATCCAGAGAAATGATATTGGAATTAACATGGAGGTCTTTAAATTTACTGATCAGAGATGCAGGATTCATACTGTTAAACGCTGATGCAAAATCAATGAAAGTTGCTCAGGCAAAATGTCCAGCTCTATCCACATGTTGTTGTATGGATTGTATGAGCGTCAATACTGCATCTTCCACAGACTTACGGGTTTGATATGCATATTGAAATGGATCTATTTGTGGTAACAGCGGATAAAACAACAGTAATCAGACGTTCAAATATCTTCATCACAACTGAAGTTAATGCTACTGGGCGAAAATCATTGAATTCAGCTGGCCGGGATTTTTTGGGTACTTGTATGATGACTGATGATTTCCAACATGAAAGTATAAGATGTGTATCCAATGAGTCTTGAAACAACATGGTTAATGGTATGGCTAATTGATGTGAACAAACTTTTAATACTTTAGTACTGATATTATCAGGGCCTCCTGCCTTCCTAGGATAAACTTTATGAAATAGTTTTTCAACTTGCCACTTGTGTATTTCAATACGACTATCATCAAGGTATTGTTTATAAAACTCGTGGGAAGATGAATATGATTGGCTTGAATTATCTGTTTCAAATCTTGCAAAGAACGCATTCATTTCCTCAGCGGTATATTACTGTTGCTTTCATGAACCATGGGTGTCTTCTTTTGCGATTTTGAGCCTGTCATTTTATAAAAGCAGTCCCAATCACATTTAGTTTTAATCAATTTATACATTTTTCGGTAAGAATGGCCCGGAAAAAATGGCCCCGGAAGAAAAGGCCCCGGAAAAATGGCCCCGGTAAAAATGGCCCCATATGACAGGTAGGTAAAAATGGCCCCAATAATCAAATTCTGTATTAAAACTGATTTTCTTGATTCAATATATGCATTTTTTTATCTTAAATAATATAGTTATTAAAAGGAATCTAACATCAAACAAATTGCCATTTACATTTTACTTTTTGCAAGAATTAACATTAACATAAAATATTCAAAGATACCCTCTTAATTTCACAAAAGAGTTGATTCTTTTCCAAACAAATACATCCTGCCTAACATTGTGTGTTTAGATTAGATCTTTTGCTTTAACTTTGGAAATTGAGATCATTTTAGATACTATTTCTGTATAAACTAAATTTTTTTTCCATATTACTGTAAACCTAATGGGTTTTGATAAATTTACTCTGCACTACGGAATTTCAAATAAAAAAGAAAATTATTTAAAAAGACCATAAATTAAAAATAAGTAAGGCGTAACATATTTTTTATCTATGTTAAAGCATAACTATTTTTAAATTTAGTAAATCAAATTATTATTTGTGGCTTTTATTTATTAAATCAAATAAGAACATAATCTCAAAACAAAATTTAATGACAAGAAAGATTGACGTTTCGGGTCCATCATGGAACCATTCTCAAGATCAGGTAAATTGAAAAAACTAAAAACAAAAATACCAAGCAGTGACAGGAAGTAAATAATTAATTTACATATCAATAGGGCCTACTGTGTGGAGCCACAGTGGAGCTAAGCAATAATTAGCCCTTCTTAGCAGATTAACTAGATAAACAGTTTGGCTTTGACTGAATAAGTTTGTTTGTTAAGTGTAGGTTTCAGTTCTTTGATCCAAAGCATTTCTTTAATTAAGCAATCAAACTTGGATTTGCACTTAGATAAAACCTTGAAATAATTAACAGTTTCAGTAGCACTAATGTAATGATCTTTTAAATGTTGTCCTATGTTACCTTTACTGTGCATAATCATTTCTTATTTAAAATAGAATTATTTAACCAATCAGTAACTTTTGTTTTTTTAAATGAAATTAATTATTTTCTTTAAAAAGATGCTACCCAAAGCCAAACTTTTTTAAAACTTTGT
>NW_022758421.1:306351-308086 GCF_011630105.1 Anneissia japonica
AAGGAACTCTGTATTTATTCCATAAAATAGATGATTATTCCCAAATAAACAAGAGATAAATAACACTTGGACTTTTAGACATGTTGTTTATATAGAATTTCAAAACAAAAGGCTTTTATTTATTGGCTACAGCATAGATTCTCAACCAATGAAAAATCTTTTTAAAAAAAAAATTGACCAATTGAATTGTACTTAGTTGTCACTTACACAATCACAGTGTATTAGATTACAAAATTACATACATCCCAAACCACATCAGGACCCCCCCCCCCAATTTGACAGGTCGTCGGAATAAAAAAATAAAAATGTGACATGCCTGTCACAGTCTTGAGAGTGTCATTTCTGGCCATCCACAGGTTCCAATTCTTTAAAAAAATAGATATTTAATACTTGGACTTGTTTTCAATATAAACATTTCGTGTTTTTTCCGTTTTAAAATGTTTGTGCTCGTTAGCAATTTAGATTTATTGTTGATGTTATTCATGACAGTAATACGTACTGCGAAATGCTAGGCCTCTGAAAGTCCCCATAGTTAGTAGTCGCCACGTTATTGGAAATTTTTATTTCAAATTTCACGAAAATGGTTTATAACATTTCCTGCAAGTTCGTCGTTCAAAAGTGGTGCCGAATTAATGTTTTAGAGCCTCCCATCAGGGCCATTAATAATAATAATAATATTAATAATTGACCGCAAATATAGTAATAATATCTAATAATATTAATAATTTTAAACAATTCCCAGAGCTACTCATAGGAGCTAAAAACTAATTTATTTTAGTTCTCAAATATGTATATTCTTTATGTTGATTTATTAATTAAATTTTCACTACAGGGTATTTTACAGCATTTATTTATTTATTTATTATTAATTTTTTTTCTTGAATTTTATAATTGAGGGCCATTTTTTATTTCTTGATTCAATTCTTGCTTATACAGTATTGAAATATTTGAAGATTTAAAAAAAATATATCATTTCTATTACCGAATTTTTCATTGGGGCCATTTTTTCTGGGGCAATTTTTTCCGGGGCCATTTTTTCCGGGGTCATTTTTTCTGGGGCCATTTTTTCCGGAGCCATTCTTACCTACATTCAACATTTTTCTTGTTAATATCATTGTTTTATATTCCATATGCTTATTTATAATAGAAAATACTAATTGGTATCAAATCTACTCAAAACTGTAGATTTGTAAACGTTTATGATTGAATTGGGAATAAATTTACAACTTTCCTGTGGAGGTCAATGACCTTTTGACCTCTAGCTACGTCAATTTCTGCCTGTTTTAATTTTTTTTAAATTTGAATGACTGACCAATCTATATGCTAAATGTGATACCAACATTATACAAATCCATTGACTAAATCAGGAGTTATGAGCATAAATGTTACCCCCTACTCCAAAAACTGTTGTGATTACAAATTTCTCGGATCATAAACATTGACAATAGTACATAATGCATTTTTATTTTTTTATTGTTAACCTCAATTTTTGTATTACATATGTTAGTAACTACAAGAAAAACACAATTTGTATCAAATACATCCAAAATTAGACATATGACACTGAAGTTTATTGATATTTTGTGCAAAAATTTGCATTTTAGAAAAAGGTCGATGACCTTTTGACCTCTAATGACGTTAATAATTGTCGGATTAATTTTATTTAAACAGCATATGATTAAGAAATTTATATGCTACACATTGCTACCAAAATAACATTGATGGGAATTTTAAT
>NW_022758421.1:308121-308951 GCF_011630105.1 Anneissia japonica
AAAAAGTATTGACCATAAAACACTAACGACCATTACAAGTGACGCGAGCCCATACAATGCATCCCTATATTTTTCTTGTTAACACCAATTTTTTCTGTTCTATATGCCCGTAGGAACAAAATGATACCAAGGAAGGGGGGTGCACGGTGACCCCCCACCACCCTCCAGCCCATGGCCTAGTGTACTACCTACCTACGTACTGTACTGCAGAGGCCTATTTTAATACACTATTTAGATAGGCTCTTCTTTTCCCATCTTGTGGCAGAGGTCGAAACATTTTATTCATTTCTTAAAACTTATATAGTGGTGTAGAATAGTCTTTTAAGAACATTTCCAGAAAAAAATAATGCGATACGATTCTTCGTTACGGAGTTATGGAATTTTAAGTAACATGAGTTCAACAATTTTGCCTCGAAGCTTATCTTATTTTTGTTGGCGCACCACTGACTTGATCAATGGGCACCAAGATGGCAGATAGAGGGCGACCAGTAGTCACGTGACCTGAACCGCTCATATCGCAACTCTCTATAATTATAGGAACTCTAATAATGAATCAGAACCATTGACAGAAAGAGTTGCGACATTGAGAATTTAGAAGCCATTTTGTTTCCAACGCGATGCGCGTTCTGGGTCTAACGTGATGTGTGTTCCTGTGTATAATACAATTAGCAGCCTCCTGTATAGTTTATTTTCATTTAATATTTTTAGCAGTCGAATTTCATGTAACTATTTATATATTTTTTTTAATGATTTCACTACTTTATATTAAATTTCATATTATAAATACAGTACTGTAATACTATTTTTAGGCAGTTCTTTAATCCTCGCCG
>NW_022758421.1:309234-314461 GCF_011630105.1 Anneissia japonica
GTAGAACTGATTTTTTTAAGACACAAAAAAGTTTTTAAGACATACAGGCTTTGGAATATTTTAATATAAGGAGGCGTAACCACCCTATTTTCTATCTTTCCACCAGTACAGGTACACTTCGCTTCAAGTTAAATAATAATCTCATAATGAATTTTTAATAATGTCCTAATTTCATAGGCCAAATATTGGCATTTGGCTTTAAAGTTAAATGGTGATATTCTAATGAAATTTTAATAATCTTCTAATTAGCTGTATACACATAAAAAATGTTTTTTTAGTGATTGTAATTTAATCTGCCAAGTACAGGTAATTAATGCTACAAACAACCCAATGCAATAATATTTTAATTATGTGTATACAATTTAATTATTTAATAGTACAGCAAGAATGCCTTTTTTAATTTTTTTTTATGTTGGTTTCCAGCATATCATATGTATTCATTCCAGCATTTATATTCATGATTGACAATGTATTGTATATTTTAGTAATCAGTTACAGTATATGTAAATAGTTTATTGTGTAAAGCATATTTAAATAATAATAGAAATTTAGAACCTGGAACTTGTTTCTTTGTTTATACATGACGTCTCTAAACAATAAGTACCAGAAAGGCTGCATGGATTGCAATATGTTTTTCTTCAATGTTTTTTTACATGTTTTTGAAGAAGCTTTTTTATCTACCAGAAATATTTTTAATCATAATTTCCAATTGCTTAAATTGCATGTATTACATAAACTGTATTGAGGAAATTTTTTTTTTAAAGCCAATCAAAGCCCTAAGTATTATCACTATTTTCATGGGTTAACTACCCTTTCAATGTATTGTTATATTAATAGTGTGTTCTTCCACATTTTGACCATTGAAATTTGTACCGAAAACAAAATTTTTAACGTCTGAATTAAGAAATTAAAAGGCAAAGACCTGGTTGAATTATGCGACTCTTTGGATAGATAGCTAACCATGATAGGTTTTTAGAGTTAAGCATAACGTATTACCCACGCGCTACATAGCGAGACAAGCTGGAGCTGCAGAATAGCCAAATGATGGAATTTTTAGTCACATTCTAACTTTTTTTTTGCACAAATTCTGCATGCGTACAGCATAGATTTAAATTTACTCCTCGATGTTCGTTTTTTTAATTAGACATGCTTACTGCAAAAGTGGTGGCGCTGCTTGGAAGGAAAGGAGGGGGTGGAGCTACATCCTCAACCCCTCCCCCCTTAATGGGAGAAAAAAATTATATTAATAGATTCTAAAATCGATTAAATAAGCCTTTGAAACCCCTAAACTGTAATATTTTCGGAGGTGAAGAGCTGTTTCCCCTGGACCACTTTAGTGACAACTGACCACGCCCACGTTTTTCTCGTCAGGGACATCAGCCCCCCTTTCCCCACATCGGGCAAATCCTGGTTTCCGTTTTCGTATGCAGGTTTTTGTTTTCAAATACTGTATAAAAACTACCACCGTACCACTTCTGTTATATATAATTTGATATACAAAAGAAACAATTCAAATTTTTACAAAATTTATATCTTTTAAGACAAAAACAAAAACAGACAATACAAAATAAGCAAGACTAGGCTTTAATAGCCAGCTGCCAGCAGCTTAAAGCTAATAATAAAACAAAAACAAAACAAAAAACCCCAAAAAAACAAAAAACAAAAAAAAACCCCCAAAAAGCAACCATAGTCAGCAAGCTGCCAGGGCTTCTCTCTTCCAAGATTATGCTCAACAGATAAATCCCCCATTGGAAACATGTCATGCGCAGAAACCAAAAGCTCCACGGAATTGTTCAAGAGGAACTCTCAGCAAAAGTAGATTTTAAAGATGTGGGTTAGGAAAAAAGTCCTGAGAAGGTCCATGAAACCATTCAAGGTGCGTCCAAAACAACATGTACAGTAAAGTTCACAAAAAAGACTTATGCTAAAAATAAGACAATTCAAATTTTCAAAAGGGACATTAAGGAAAAGTCAAAAAAGAAACTGTTCAGCCATATAAAATTAAAAGCAATCTTAAACTAAAAAACTTAAGGCAAAATAAAGTGATGCAAACAATCACATGAACAATAATACAAACACCATACAAACGTACATCATATAAAGATGTATGTGGGCTGAATCACTCGTGCAGAACTCTGTTATCCAAGTTGTTGGCTCATTGTGTGCACTGTAGCGTGAACCTAAATACAACGGCGGGGTAAAATTGGAAGGTGACAGCAGTATGTCCCACTAACTTAAATTTCGTACTTGGTAAAATGTGTTATACCGAGGCGATTTTTATCATTCCAAAGTCGTTATGAGGTGCTAGTTAACGTTTAATAATATTTTTGGAAAGAAAATAATTAAATAATGTCTCTAAATAGAAGTCCATATGCACCAGCCAAATATAGTAAAATTGTTTATCAGTGAGATTAATCTGCTGAATAAACAATTTTAATTACTTGTGTAAATATAAAGAAGTGTGTAACCCACATCTTTATATACGACTTTTAATGGATCTCGACCTGCTATGACAATTACCATAATTGATTTGTAAAGCATAATTGGGCAGGTTTGCATAGCACAGGACTCATTGGACAAGTTTTCGCTTTTATGGGAGGATTCAATTTTTATTGTTAATTATAACTTAAGCTAGGTAGGCTAGGCCTTTGACTGATACTTCATGTATCTTTCTGGAAATATAGATAATTTAACAGCAAAGTGCAACATTGCATCTTTTAATAATATCATTGCTACTTAGAAAATCCTTCCTTTTTTCTTATCATTGTAATTATATTTATAGTATTAGGCCTATAGGCCGATTTATGTACTACCTTATGGTGTTAGGCCGCAGAAATAATGAAATCTAGGCCTAGTGGTAGTAGGTGGATTACCGCGAAGTTGGGCGGCGGGCGGCACATGCCTTGAGCCTTAATTTACTACCTGGATAGCGAGATTTTTCGATCGCCATTCAAATTTTAAATAAAATCCCAAATCCTCCTTTTTGAAATTTAAGGAAATTGATACATTTTTGTTCCTTTGTTGGATTGATTGCAGCAACCCCAAACCGAACATAACGGTATTTCACATTATATAACATTAATCATCTATCATAACTGCTAACTTCCATCTATCGCGTTAGTTAGCTCGCCAAAGCTTTGTATACTCTTTGGTAACAATATGGCCGGTGTAAGTCATGTGATTGCGATCCACCCAATCACACGCGCGTATAGCAGATTCCCGTGAACTCTATCTACGGTTATGATATGAATATTCATTAGCAAAGGTCCTCTCTCTCTCTTTCTCTCTCTCTCTACCGCGCTGTGCTTCCCCTCTCTGCCGCTCTATTAATATCGCGTTGTTCTGCCGCGGCTTCCGCATATTGAATGGATCTAAAGGTTGTCCCGAGGGTACAAGAGCTTTTTGCGATCGTGATCATTTCGCCCATGAATTAAATTAAATCAATTTATTTATCAAAACGTATAAATTATTTAAAAACGTAAAGGACAACAATAAAAAGCTCAAGGCTTGTACAAGATTGATGTGCGAAAATGATGAACAAAACATAAGTCAAGTACAAATAAACAAAGAAAATAATATTATTAGACCTATATTATATTACACTAGCCTAAAAAATAATAGTGTCGTAATAATAATTAACATTAAAATTAAAAATCAAAATTTAAACCTTATTATTATAAATACAATTACAATTACATAAAACAAATTTTATTTATTATTAATATACACACTGGTGAATATGATCGATGAGTTTATTGAGTGGACAAACATAAACTTATGTTATAGTAGGCCTAATACAAGTATTGTTCGTACGTGACATTGATTATCCATTAACCACCATAAACCACCTCGCAGCTAATTTACATAAAAATTTGTAAAAGATAAAACATCAAAATCAAAGCATAAGGAAAAGGGTACATCTAAAAACACCATCAAACAGTAACAGTAATATAAAATAAGTGTTTTATAGAACATTGAAATTAGAAAATAAAAATGATCCTTAGGTGTCATAGTACCACTGTGGGAAGTTTCATGCTTTCTGGCAAAAGTGCACGATTCTACCTGAAATTCAACCTTAGCCGCTCTACTATCTAGTTTGATCATAAAATCACAGTACAGACAGACAAAAATATCACCACCAGTGAGTAATAATTGTTTTCTTCAAGACTTCAAAGCAGTCGTTTAAACACGTTTTTAAAAATAGGCCTATACAGCAATTTAATACATAACGACTGGTTTAAAAGCGTTGATGCGTTTCCTGTCCAACTTTATAGCGAGATTTTACTATACAAGCAGTTACAAGTATGTGTACTACTATTGTGGCAATTTTCCTACTTTTCTACACTACATTTATAAAAAAAACCACAAATGCTCGTCATTACGGTTTATATATATTAAAAGATTGACATTTTATCTTATAAATGCTAGGTCTCTTGAGCGAGCAATTGTGACTATTATAATTCTCCCATTGACCTACAATATGTTTTGCGTCGGACTCGCGCAATATCCGGTATGATGTCGGTAAACAAGGAAGTAGGCCTACACCTGTACCTAACGACTGTCGTCATAACTCATTGTCGTGTTTGTACTTTGAGCTATTGTATCCTCCTAACTGTGTGTTGAGCCTGGAGGCGTACATTTTTATTGTTAAAAATTCAATAGTTATCAAATTTTGTAATTGTTTCTTCTCTATCAATGTCATAGGCCTACGTTTGTTGTAAACGGCAATTTAGTTAGGATCGTGTGTTTATTAAATTGTTTTGAGAAATTGAGCCCAATCAACCCCAATAAATTATTGGTAATGATTTGCTACAGTAGCCATGGTTTGAGAAAAAAAGTTTTTTTAGCTTAGTAAATCGCCTACGGCTAACAACTGCTTGTTTTATATTTGAGGTTGAAGTCAAAAAATTAAGTCCGGTGTGCATTTACTAAGGATTTTATAAATAGGCAGAGAGTTGAAAGAGTGAGAAGTTGATTCTACAGCTCATCTAGTATCTGATAAGACATGAATTGTAATGATTTTTCAACGCATTAAAACCATGAAATAATGTTATTTATTTCCACTGCTAAGTTATGTTCTCTTGCCTGATCTAAATTAAATTAGTTGTTGTCATTCTATTTATGTATATTTGTTTAATCTACTGTTCATTTGATTTGTTTTTCTGATTAGTATTTCTTTCATTTTTTTTTCAATATCAATCTGCTTGTGAAACCAGTACTGCTGTCT
>NW_022758421.1:315061-315631 GCF_011630105.1 Anneissia japonica
ATATATATATATATATATATATTAATAGAATCCATATTTAATACTAGCAAGGAGGTTCAAGTCAATATATAAATATTGTATAATATTAAAACATTAAATATATTAAAACATTGTATCTTGTTAATAAATGTATTAAATTTTAACTCGTTTACTCGCATTTCATTCACGTTTGGTGTTCCGTTGGCATACAAATGGGTCAGAGATTATTTGACACCGAGGATTGCACATAATTTTGTTAAAGACCTAAACAGTATGCATGGTGTTTTATCATAAATTCAATAGGCCTATAACAATCAAATACAGTACATGAGTACAACACAATACATAAACAAGCAAATCCCTGTTGGCTGCATAAACACCATACTGAATACCATTTGTACACAGACTAAGATAAATAGGCCTATTGTTTAAATAATTTTAATTAGGATACGTGATTAACTGTCACTGAACAGGCTTAACGAGTTTTATCTGTCAACTAATGTTAAGATAACCACAGAGAATTAAGCTCGGCTCGTGGCTTCGGCCCTCAGATAACGCTGCGCACTATAGTTACATCCATAAACACTTAGT
>NW_022758421.1:315694-335030 GCF_011630105.1 Anneissia japonica
TTGTAAAGCTACATTTACAATAGACACGACAACGACACAATGCAGATGCGCGCAGTGTTGAAGAATACAAACTACACGATGATCGTTGTTGTGTCGTTATCATGTCTAGTGTAAATCTAGCTTTAGACGGAAAAGCACATGCGAAGCCACGCTTTTAGGGGCTGGTGTAGCACGAATTTTAGTTCCCGCGGTGAATTTTAGTATTTCGTGGTCTGGATAATCAGAGCTTATGGGGCACAAATTTGCAACACTGTCTTCCGGGGTAAACAATTATTAATATGTCTATGTATTCACTAAAAAACATAAAGTAACGGAAGTTTACAACAGCAGACAACCAGGCCTATTATACCTGAAATACACGTTACATTTACCGTCCTTGCATATTTACCAACCATAGAGATTTGAAATGCGTGACTACACCCGTTGGCTGGGGTTGGGGCCCCGGTGAGTGTCAAGTTTGAGTCACATAATCAATTGTTGGTTGTGACAATGAACGCGAAAGACCGCATACGCCTCATTAAGTGCGTGGGTGACTGAGTTATTTTGGTTGAAAGAAAGAAATGTTCTCGGTGAATTGATTCTCGAACCAGAAAACGAAAAGCTCTCTAATGATTTAAGTTACTGCATGACCGTTTTCATATTTTCAATAAAACCAGTTTCTTCTAATTTTAAATACATTTCCTCTGAATTCGTAATAATTCGTTATCACGCATAGACGTGTGCTAAATGTGTGACAAATTTACAATCACGCATGTGTTTATGCAAAATGCGCTGTTTCATCCAAAATCACTTTGAAATGCGGGACCGTTCCACACGATACGAGACGGTTGGTAAGGTCCTTGTGTGCAGGTCAAACAGTTGTAGTTTAAAACTGACAATCTAGATTTACTGTTTGGTATTCTGAAGTAGAATCCATCGAGCATATTTTTCGCTATGTACATTCTTTATTACAGTATACAATTTAATCAGTATGACATGACGTTGAGAGATCACAATTAAAAACATTGAGTTTGTTTAATTTCATTATGGGTTGAAATACTAACAAAATTCAATATGCACAGTAAATATTCTTTTGTTAAAACTTGTATTTGAACACATATTTAACAATACGCATAATACAATGCAAAGTGAACAAATGTTGAGGATATCCAGGGGTGGCGCCAGCGGGGTGGCCCCGTCGGGGAGAAAAAGCTCAATTCGTCGGGGAAAAAGAAAAATGTATTTTCTACATATTAGTAAACTCTAAAATCGATTAAATAAGCCTTTGAACCCCTAAACTGTCAAAGCCCCCGTGATCTCTTTCGAAACCTTTTAATCGAAGCTCGACCACACCCACTTTGGGAAATCTGACCACTTGTCGGGGCATCAGCCCCCCCCCCGTCGGGGACCTCGGTCCCCCGTCGGGCAAATCCTGGCGCCACTCCTGAGGATGTCTCTCTTCCCCTAGTTTTTTTTTTGCAGAAATATAACCTAATTGCTGCAAGTATCTTAAAACATTTGTTCTTTAATAAAGCTAATAAGCACACAAAAAATCCAACTGATAACTAAATTAGGTCAAATTACACGAAGAAAAAAGTCAAACACTGCGAACACAGTCAAGCAAACAGAAGTATGACGTCATACCAGTGATTCGGATTATCACGCTTGAGAGATTTTCACCCTTGAGAGCCAATCGTGGATTAGATGGTTTTTATATTTTTTATATCATACTAAGTTTTATATCAGCTTCAAGCTTATTATATTCCCTCCACAAATCCACTTGGGCCAACTCGAACAAACAAATAGTCTGTGAGTGACGGAGTAAGAAACGAGCTCAGAACAGCCAAAAACCTCTAATTTCTTGAAATTCCCTATCTAAATCGGCGTGAGGAGCTGTTATAAATCGGCATATTCCGACAAAACTGTAGGGATTTTTTTCATTTTTTTCTTCGCAAATTGGTAGATTAATTTTTTTTACAACATAATCCACTTGGGTCATTACAAGAAAATCATAGATTCTGTACCAAAAATGTACTTTTGTGAAAAAAAAAATAAAAAAAAAATCAAGTTTTCGCCAATGGTTAAGGCGACCTTGGAGAGCAAATGATACGTTTCTATATGGGAAGTGAATCGTGTACTTGCACAATAGCGAGCATGCGCAAAACAGTTTGTTTATCGTATTGTTAGTTGTAAATTGTTAATCAGTTGATTATGTAATACAAACGGGGTTACCGCGGGTTATAACATTTTATGTTCGGTTCAAGATAATTTCACTGTTCCCAGATATACCTAGAGAGTGATCAGGGAGATAATGAAGTGCTGATGGGATGCAGCTAGCTTAGCTGAGATAATAAATACTTATTTGTTTGCCTCCTTATTAAATTGAACGATTTTCATCTTCCCTAGTTCAGCTCCATATTATTATCAAGGTCTTCGAGCAACTAAACAAAAATCAGCAGGCATGGCAATAAATACTGATTAATACTTTTTACTTACATTGCATATCTATTTAAGAAAGATTACAGTACCTTGCCACAGTAATGTTTTCTCGATTTCATGTTCAAAATATTTTGATTTTGTTTTCATTTTACACACGTTTCAATCATCGAAAATAATAATTGCACAGAAGTATATTACTACAGATGTTTACTGTTTTATAGAGGATATTACATGGTCATACCTTCTGCACTGATGAGATTTTTTGTTTAAAAAATTAAAATATTTAATTTGACATTTTACCTCAGCCTTAATTTGTTTGTATTTTGTTCTTATATTTTAAGCAATTCAGCTTCAGTTTTTTTTCTTTTTTTTTTAGACTAAACCCACGGTCTATAATTACCAACTGAGATCCGTATCGGCCTAGAAACTGCTACCTTCTTTATACCAATTCAATTTTTTTTGCATCGACACAATTACTTTCAGAAATAATTTTCATTGTGGTCCTGGATAATAGATTGTTTACCAGAGAGACAACCCCTGTCCCTTGACCTTTGACATGATATGTCGATACCATAAGTTGTTGCTAAATACAACTACTTTATATTATGGTCAATGTATAAAAAATTACCGTTATTAGTTTATCACATATTAATATTATTATTGATTTAATTAATAATAATAGAGAATTATGATAGAAGTTGCAATTAATTAATAATTAGTTTCCAAAAATATACAAAAAATATACAAAAATAAATACAAAATATTTAATTATTATTTTGTCTATGTTATTTATATATTTTTGTATTTGTGTAATGACACAAGGCAACAATTAAATCTCTTTTGAATATTTAGTGGTTCTGAAAAGAACCGTTTGTTTTGTAAAGTGTTGTTCTTCATTTTCTTTTCTGTTTTTCCAGATTCTCCAGGAAATGTTGAATTATCGTCAGCCCCATGACTAATAGATCGCCACTCCTCATATCTGCAATCTATCTAAAGACCGATATATTATTTGCGTCTTCTTCCAAGCTCTAATACAAATTTAAGGCCTAATAAAATTAAAATAAATCAAATGCAATGATCATTCAGTATTTTTAAATATTTGTTTAGACATTAGTGTACAATAGTAGTGTAGTAGTAGTACATGTTGTAATTTATAATAACACGAACAGAATTGTAACGATGCATTTAGGTGAATACCATTTTAATATGTAATAAGGACCAATCAAACAGTACATTTAAATAAAAAATTTAAAAGCTGAATAAATGTATATATCAATTTAGTATGATTGTTTAATTATTCATACAATTATGGTTACA
Source organism: Anneissia japonica (assembly GCF_011630105.1). Lineage (NCBI taxonomy): Eukaryota > Metazoa > Echinodermata > Crinoidea > Comatulida > Comatulidae > Anneissia > Anneissia japonica. The sequence continues at coordinate 319,430 of NW_022758421.1, forward strand.
TAAAGATAAAAATAATTGATTAATAATATAATGATGAGATTATTTTCAAAATTTTGCTTTTAGGAACTAGGCCTAGACCTACATATAATATTAATATAATATTTTCATAAAATAGGCTACAAATTGTCAATATATGAGTTTAAAAAGAAGCTTTTTAACTCTATTCATCTAAAACAATACTTGACAATTGCTAAAGATTATAACTTGGTATATAGTTATTTTAGATTTCATAATTATTATCAACTGATAGATTATACTTAAAATATATTGCATTGAAATCTCTTACATCTAGGCCTAATTATAGGGCTCAGACATGACTGTAGCCAGCGGGAAAAACATCTTTTACCCTGCGTTTAGCCGCGGTAAAATTAACGAGGGCGCCCTCAATTCGTACGAGCCGAGCCTAGCTAGGGTACACGACAAAGGCAATAGAATATTATATTTTGGACCATCTTTTTGAATTAGGGGCTAGAAATATATTATTAACTTGTCTACCTTTATATTTTATAACCTGAAGAAAACAAACCTGTTACAAAAAAAAACCTGCAAAGGTTTCCTTTTAGTCTTAAAAAAGACAAAACATTGGTTGTAAAAAAATCAATTCTACTGAATCGAATCACGCGTTTGAAACCCCATTTCTTGGTTAAGAATTTATTTCTGAGAGTTATCTGGATGTATTTTGGCCAAATTATGTTATACTTCCGCAAAATACCCAAATACTACATTGGGTATCCTATCTCCATCGGCGCACTATTTGTTTGTATCGCCGATCTACAGCGCCCTCTATCTGTTGTATAACTTGCTATTACTACGCCTAGTGTCCTAGGCCTCCCTGAAGAGGCCTCTTTGCCCTCTAGCTCATACCTACGACCATTTACATTATCTAGGCTTCATCTTTTGAATGTAGACACATCGTCCTAAGCCAATTGTCTCGTGAGCTCGACGTTACCAGAAAAAAACACTCTCCCTCTGAGGAAGTGTAGATTAAGCACCTATCAACACTATACGCATTTTTTTAGGTCTACATCACTTTCACTAATTCATTGTAAGTGCATTTATAATATGTTTCTGCACAGTTATAGGCTGTCGTAGTGTAGGCATAAAGTCAGGTAATCACAGAGTTCGTTTGAACACAGCGTAACGCCGAGATTTCATCGGCTTACGGTCGTATGGCGGAGCGAGTGCACGGCTTAAGCCTACATAGGCCTAATAGGATCATTATTTTGAGGAATTCCGTTACCACTTTATTGCTACATTTTTTTGTAAATGGAGTTCGGATTTGGAATGATCTTTAAAGAAAATAGCTTCCTATGCAACGCCATTTAAAAAAACATGAAAATCTAAATTCTTTGGCTCTAGATGACTTACAAGGATGGGTTTGGTGTCATTTTTCACAAAACTGCATTATCCCTGGCTCTACACAAGCTAGAAGAACAAATAGGATGTAATGTCCTATAAACTTTGCTTTACCAATACACTGACATAATTTTTAAGTAGTTTACAAGTTCACCTGTGCAATGAATCCAAGATGGTTGATGTCCGACCTATATAATGTCAAAAACTTATTAATGGATCTAAATGAAACTTTCTAGAATAGTGTGTCATGGTCATTGGCATAACTTTGGAGGCCAGAGGCCATGTAGTTTAGGAAAAAAATCTAAAAAGAGGCATAGAAATCACTTTAAGAAGAGTGGAATGTTAGTAACATTCACCCTAGCCAGATATTTTCATTAAACTTTCCTGGTCACCCCCATCCTGGATCACACTTGCGTTGAAGTCTTGTATGCAAATTATGAAAGTTTTTCAGAATGGCCGCCATAAAATGGGAACTACATGTGGTAGGCACAAGATATTGGTGTCTAAATATATTTTCAAGGCCAGAAAGTACATCCAAAGTATTATTTCTTTTACAATTATTTAGTTATAGGTAGTATGAAAAACTACAAATTTATGCTACGAATATTCACCAAAAGTGGAATATTATACATTTTCCATTCATGCCAATCACCTTGTACAACTCATAAATTAATATTATAGGCTTAATGGTAATTATTCTAGTATATCATGTGCTGATCCGTGCTGTTTTACTTTTACATGACCTACCTACAGACGTAGGTAGATCATAATAATAATTTAAAAAAAAACATTTCTTTATACTTATTATTTTTGTTTGTTTTATACACTTTAAATATTATTGAATAATGTGTATTTCTTTTAGTAAACAGTTTTTACCCTTTAATTCAACATGAAATATCGTTAAAGATTTAACTTGCTGGTAATATATTCTTTTAGTCAAACATGTGTGACAATTTGAAATGATAGTACAGGTCTTCCTCCAATAGAGGACCACTTTGGGACCAGGGTTTCCATGGTTTTTAGCAGCTTTAGTCTTTAATTAAAATTACGAAGAAAAGTTGGTCTTTAATTGGAGATGGTCTTAAATTGCATGGGTATTTAATTAGAGGAGACATGTACACGCAGTTAATGCATGTGTGATTACAAGGATTGTATCAAACAAGCTTCTATCCAATCAGAATACAGATTACATGCCACCAGTTCTTCAAATGGCACATGACTTCCTTCATTTAAAGGTTAGTGTTATCAAATTATGTTTACAGATAGTTGGATCTACATTAATTCTCGAACAAGTGTTAACCATACCAATGGCCGGGATTAGGCAGCTTCGTTCTATGCTTACTTAAGAAAGGATCTGAAACCTACTGTAACCATAGGCCTACACATTTAAGTGTTACACTAATAACAAGAGTAGACCCTGGAGTTAGCCATTATTAAAGGACTTTTTGTCGGTTAATCGGCCATGGGATATTAACAGACTAGTTAAATATACTATGGTCTTGAATGGGCTGTGTATTTTTACAGGATATACTTAGTCACATGGTCCAGGCAAATGGCCTAAGCCATTGGCTTTGTGATAGTTTAGCTTCAAACATTTATCTTTGTAAAGAAACTAGTTCAGTGCTCATATGTGTAGACCCAAGTTTCAGGAAATATAATAATCAATAGCTGCAGTACCTACCAATGGATCCTGCAATCCTGCTCCCTTGAAAGAGACCTACAGACACCACTACAGACGGGACACGGTGTGTACTTTGCTAAAAGTACACTAGAAAAAATCCAACCCAAAAACGCGTTAAACAAGGTTGCAAACGAACTTAAATCTGGTGTGAGAGAGGTGAAATCGCTCACACCAGATGTCTGGAAGCGATTTTTTTTCCGTACGAAACATTTGCATGAAACTCCACTCGGGCCGTCTCGGATTGATTCGACTCGAGTTTGATATACGAACAAGAGCAGGCACTTCGCAATGTCGTGACGCTCGAGTATTCTATTACCTTTACTGTACTGTTCTTTATTTACCTACGGCAGGCCTATAAAATCTTACCGATTTATGGGATGTAGGCTACGTCTGTAACTATCTGTGAGCTTTTTTGTATGTTTGTTATCAAATGTACAACAACAGCTAGTACCCCCTTCTATAGTAGTACCAGTGGTAAATAGGTACATCTATCAAAGACTAGAGCAAAAGAGGCTAAATAATGGGCCTAGTGGAACGGCCTAGTTCCAGCTGAGTTAGGTCCACCTGCTAGCCCCCCCCCCCCCCCTTCCGCCAGACTAGGTTCCTAGGCCTGACACAACAGTCACGCTTCGCATGCCATTGACTGAAATTTTGAACTAAATTTAAAAGCATGAAATTAAAATGAGACAGTGAGTAAAAAATATTAAATATAATAAATTAAATATATCACTCAGGCATTAATGAACTTGGCCTAAGCCTTGTAATATAATTAATATTAAAATAATAAAAACAATAATAATAATATTATACAATAATATTAACAATAATAATAATTATAAATAACCATATATAATTTCGCCATTAATTAACTTAGCCTATTATAGGCCTTGTAATCAAGAAGCACCTACAGTATACTATATTAGGCCTATAATCCAAACTCCCTGCTTTAACTTTTAGTAATTCTAGGCGGAAGCAGGTCAACTCGGCCCCAAGTCAACACGGCCCCATGTCAACTCGAACCCAAGTCAACTCGGCCCCATGTCAACCAACCCCAAGTCAACTTGGCCCCAAGTATATATTGTTATTATATTATTAGTTATTTTATATACCTTTGTATAATTTTTATTAATATCATCTTAATATTATTTTTATTAATGCAGTTTTAATTATTGTAAGTGCATGTAAATGAAACGAAATAACAAAGGCAACGATTTAAAAACACTTTAATTTTGGCTTTGCATTCAAATCTCTTGGGAAATATTCAATAAATACCTTACACAGTAAATTAGGGCCGAATTGACATGGGGCCGAGTTGACTCGAATTCGTCATGACATAGGTTAAACAATTATCCAAAAAACTAAAAAATTAAAATGTGCACAGTATGTAACACAAATAAGGCCTAACACTTTTTATTATTCGTGCAGCGAAATCAAATAATACATATGTTGTTTTAAACGACCCATTATATTAGAATGGCAATGTGTTTTTTTTTTTTACAAAATCAGACAGTGAGCAGCAATCCTGTATCTCAGAAGTTTTGTAGACGTTTATCTTTAGTTGATGACCTTTTGACCTCCAGAATTGCGATTTTCGAGTCGAGTCAGTCGAGACAACCCGAGTGGAGTTTCATGCAAATGTTTCGTACGGAAAAAAAATCGCTGTCTGGAAAAGATAACTTGAGTCCCAAGTTGAAGCTGACAGTTACAAGATTTGGTTCAGGAAAAAACTGCTAAGTTTGCTTGATCAGCAAGTGGCGTTCGTACCACAACTTGATCCTCGCCAGTCACAACTAATATTCTCTAAGTTTCAAATCAAACATTATATTTAAGTCCTTGAAGCAAACACGGGATGAAGTAGAATACACCAGATCACAACAGAGACTACACAGCAGCAAATGTACGGATAGAAGAAATAATGTTTTTGCATCATGCTGTACTTCGTATTAGAGCAGACATCAACAGTGGCAGATCTAGGAATTTGAAATAGAGGGGGCCCGGAGAGGGACTTTGACAGTTGGAGGGTCCATTTTACCTCAGCCCCACCATGGTTGGGGCTGAGGTAAGAAAATTTATGATTATGGCAACTCTAGATGGCCGGAAATGGCACTCCTAGCTCAAAATTTTAGTTCTAAATTTCTTTATTCTTATTTTTTTTAAATGTTGACAAATTTAGGGAGGGGTGGGGGGACAGGCCGGCTGGGCACCCCACTTGAATCCGCCTATGGTCAAGAAATTAATGCACTTCAAAATCTGTGCTGGTTTGGTACTAACTTGTGAATCCGACAAAGCTGAAGAAGGTAACTACATTCGCACGTTAGTACCAGTATTGGGATCTGGTTTATGGTGTAAAAAAGGAAAGAGCCTCACTTCAAGGCACGGTGAACCTGGATTAGCCATTCATCAGCAACAAGGTCCAAACTACTTGTAAACATATTTCATACTGAGAAAGAAAAGAGAAAGAAAGATAAGGAAACATAAGAAAGACAAAGAAAAAGAAAAGAACAGGAAACTTAAGAAATATGATGAAAAGGAATGGATAATGAATCATAAGAAAGAAAAATGAAAGAATAGAAAAGGTCACATGAGAAAGAAGAAGGAAAGAAAGATAATCTGACATGAGAAAGTAAAGAGAAAGAAAGATAAGGCAGCATAAGAAAGACAAAGAAAACGAAAGTACAGGAGAATTAAGAAAGATAACGAAAAGGAATAGATAAGGTTACATAAGAAAGAAAAAAATGAAAAGAAAAGGAAAAGTCACATGAGAAAGAACTAAAAAAGAAAGATAAAGTAACATGAAAGGAATAAACTAAAAAAAAATATAAGGAAACAATGAAACACATCAGAAAGGTATAAGGTAAGTAATTTTTGATGAACATAAGATGCAATGAAATAAAATGCAAAATATTTCCAGGAAAAACTGACAAGTTAATATATGATAAAAAGGATGGTATTACTTTGAGAAAATGAAAAGGTTGGTTTACTTTTTGATTTCCTGTGCTGCTTAATTGTCAATAATAAAATTTAAAAAAAAAAAAGAAAAAAAAATTAACTTGTGCACACTTTGTTATTTGTGATTTGTTTGTTCTCTACCTGTTGTTTTGACACTGCGCCTTGAGCACCAATTTTTGGTGGTGATGTTTGCGCTTTAAAAATCGTTATTATTATTATTATTATTATACTGATGGACACTATACAAGTTCTTCCCAGGATCGGTGTGTGGACACTGCATTGGCAAAGCAAATGTTTGACAGGTACAGAGCAAATGGCAATACCATAATTACTTCTAATCTAGCTGAAAAAGGGTTCTTTCAATTTCCTGCTGACAATATAGATATAATTGAAGAAACTCTTGATGACAAATGAACTTTCCATGCTACTCAGATGGTAGCCTATCAGAGAGGAGCCTCAACGATGATACATGACGAATTGCAAATTTCAAAACAAACCCCTCTGAAAAGTAAAGGAAATTCACCAACTTATTCCTGCACCACAGGTTTAAGACCAATTAACCCCAAAGTTGCAAACTGATGTGACACATGACTGGTTTAAGCCAGATGCTGAACAAATCAAGGCAGGAAACAAAGACATGGCCTGGGTTCTTGCAAAGTTACATGATGACCCTGGGTACATGTTCTCTCTTGGACAGGGTAACAACTAGAGAGGACAGGACGTAACTACTATTGGTTATCTACCAATCATCAACGCACTGGCATATGAAAGAGATATCATTTTGATAGTCATCTTGCGATGCTTGCAGCTCTCACAAATATTGAATCCTAGTCAGTCGACTGTGCTGACATTAGATGAAAAATTATATACAAATGCAAAAGGGTTGCAATGGGAAGCTCATTCCTTTTACGTGCATCTTGGTAGCTTCCATATAGCAAACAATTTTATGATAGCCATTGGCAGGTTAAAGTCTTCAGGAGGTTTGGTCTGAAAGTTTAATGTTTGGTGAAGACACTGATGGCAAAGTCATACAGAAGAGGAATCAGGGCACACAGGATGACTTGTGCGGCACTCTGGAAAATCCTGTGGCCACAATTTTATCAATGAACAAATGATGGAGGGTAACAGGATTTAGGAGCTTGGCACACTATTAAGCAGATCTTTGACCAGGCCAAAAGATGAAGGAGCTTTAGATATTTACCACGTAGTAGAAGATGTTGAGAATGAATTAGAAAATATAACTATTAATCATCGCCTTAGGAAATTTGACATACATCTGCCTTTAACTCCTAAGCGCCTATTGGAAACAGTATATGAAAATTTTACACAAATGCTATTACAGTTCATCCTTGCAAAAAGAACTGGGAGTTGGATAATGCATGTTTGTACCTTTACTGAATACTCCTTTTGTTTTCAATCTATGACCAATTGAACAATCTTAGATGGGGCACAGTCTATTCTGCAGATTTAAACCAACTTCATAAGTCTCATCCAGATGTTTACCAAGAATTTCTGGAAGTAAAAACAACAAAGAAAACATTAAATTAGGTTAGCACTGACCAGGCACTGGAACACCTTAACAAAGTGGGAAAAGTGGCGGGTGGTTTAGTTGGCATCACTAGATTAGATGCCTAACCTTTAATGAACGCTGTGGCGGATCTAGGATCTAGCAATTGGCGGGGTGGGGGGGTGGATAATGCGATTTACGAAGCACCAAAGGGGGTGGGGGCTGTCTCTTATACACATCTAGATATCTATCTCGAAAGGTGAGTGGGATTTTTGTGCGCTCAGGCTCACCATGGTTTATTTATTTATTTATTTTCAATCTTTCGAAAAAGAACAGAAAAAGTTGAACAGGGGTGCCAAGGAAAAGCAAAAGTTTAAAAACTCTCATCAATTGATGTGCTTAACCGAGCCCCTGCCAACAAAAACAATACAAACCAAAATCAATTCACAGGAAACAATGAAAGGAAAAAGTAATCAAAAAGCAACACACACACAGAAAAATAAAATAAAATAAATAAATAAATAAAATAAAAAAATTAAAAAAGCCTGAGGTGCGAGGATTTTAGAAAATAGTACCTCTAGATGACCGGAAATGACACTTTTATAAAGTAAAATTCATCGTCATCATTTCACCATAACCAGCGATTTTCGGCAACTTCTTCTCGCGTATGCATTGCAAATCACACATCAACATTCAAGTCCAATAACCACTGTCTCGCTACAAGGTCACATTCTACTAGACGGGCAATTCCACCATTGAGTTTTCTCCTTGGGCACTCTTCTACGATGTGTTTGGCTGTCTGGTTACTAGCCTCACAATCACAAGCAGGTGTTGGCTTCATTTTCCACTTATGTAGCATGTGTGCTGTGCGACCATCCAGTAATCAGTCTGTTCAGTCTGCACCAACTCTTTTGAGGGAGGTTAAAGCCTAGTGGGATCTCTGTGGGAACCCGAAGGTCCTTGATATTGTTTTCTCCACTTTCCCATTCTGTGGTCCATTTCTGTTTGGCGATCTATTCTGCAACGATCTTTCGACGTGCTTTGGTAGTAGGTGGTTCACCTGCCAAGTCAGGACGGGCCCTACTATGAGAAAAAGAGGACCGGGACGATAGGCGATTCAGTTGAGGCTCACTGGTTATGGATTTGTGTAGAGGATGTTTATTGTCGGTTGAGGCTCTCCAGGCTATCTTGGCAGTAAGTACTTCCCGGCGGATGTGGGGTGGAGTAATGTTTGATAAAACTGGTAGACTAGTGGTAGATGTTGATATCAGAGTTCCACTTTCCAATCTCATGACGGCATTGAGCTCTACGTCCAACTTTGGTGTGTGAAAACTTGCACTCAAATTGGAGCACAATATTCTGCCGGAGCATATACTAGGGCGAGTGTCGATGTCCTAAACGTTAGTACATTTGCACCCCATTTAGTACCTGCCAATTTCCTTATAAGATTCTCTCTGTCACCAACCTGTTTCTTCAGCTTCTCTAGATGGGTTCGAAAGGTTAGGCCAGGGTTACTCCAAGGTAAGTTGGGTTTTTCTCATGGTACAGTGTCCTCTCACCAACTGATATTTTTAGAGTGTGGTTTGCTTGTCTGATATTTAGATGAAAGGCTGAGGCAACAGTCTTCTCAGTGCTTAAAATTAAGTGCCACTTGTGGAAGTATGCATAAAGTGCTTTTATATCTTCTGTAAGAGTGTGTATCCATTGAGTGTCTTAGCTACAGTTGCCAAGCATATGTCAACTGCATAGACATACCTTTTGCTTTTTGTTGTTGGTAGATCTGCCCTGTAGATATTGAAGATGGTTGGTGCCAGAACTGATCCTTGTGAAAGACCATTTCGTAGACGACGGAGTGTGCTCTTCTTTTCTCCCAGTTTCAGTATGAAGGAGCGGTTGCTGATGAGTTCCATGATCATTTTGATGAGATGTTTGCTGGGTATGCACTGATATAGTTTAAGTGCTAATCCACGATGCCAGATGGTATCATAGGCTGCTGTTAGGTCTACAAATACTGCTCCAGTCTTCAGATTCTTTTGGAAGGAATGTTCTATGTCCTCCGTAAGATTAAGGGCTTGGTCCGCAGTACACTTTCCAAGGCGAAAGCCGGCTTGTTCATCAGGGAGAATTTTATTAACAAGTGTCATAATGCTCTCCAGCAATAATCTCTTGTAAAGCTTGTAAGTTGTGCAGAGCAGGGAAACAGGTCTATAGCACTTGGGATTGTCCATGGGTTTGCCAGGTTTTGGTATGGCAACAATTTCTGCTTTCCTCCAAATCTTTGGGACATCTATTCCAGAAAGACAGCTGTTAAAGATGGCAGTTTTTGATGATGGTCCTAGGTGCTTGAGGAACTCATTGTGTATATTGTCTGGGCCTGGAGCTTTTCCGCTCTTACAGCTTTTTAGAGCATTCTCGAGTTCTTCTTCAGTGAAGTCGCTGGTATAGTTTAGGTCAACTGATAGTTTGGATTTACTTTGTGATAGCTCTATTAGGACGTCCCTGTTGGCTGTTGGGTCCCCTTTGAATTTTCCATTCTTTAGCAATTGGGCTGCGACAGCATTAGCACTGACTGGGTAGTCATTTTTCTTCAACTTGACATCACTGGTAAGTCGGGTTAGTGTCTTCCAGGCCTGCCTGCTAGAATGCGTGAGGTCAAGATTTGATACAGTCTCAATCCACGCATTTTGTCTCTCTGTATCCAGCTGGCTGATGAGGTAGTCAGCTGCTGCTTTACGTTCTTCTGGTGTGGAAGATTCCTTGAAAGTCTCATACAAAACAGAGCATTGATCAGACCAACCTGGGATATAGACTTTGCGAGCACCACTGGGCATGTTGGCTTTTGCTGCAGTGTGGAATGCAGCACAGATTGTACTATATGCCTTATCCAGATTTTCTATTGGGCTACTGCAAAAGTCTTGAGTTTCAGATTCAAGAGTGGTAGTGAAACCAGTCCAATTCGCCTATTTCGTTCCATCAGGTTTGTTTGAGGAATTTGTGGATTTTATTAGCGATGAGTGAAGGCCTGTGTTGTGGAAATGGAAAGGGAGCCAAAATTTGACGCTTAGCGTATGGTGTCTCGGGGCTACTGTGTATAAAAGCCAAGTTTGGATTTGTTCCAGTTCCCCATCTTGCACTCTTGAAAGATGCTTAGGGTCAAACAGACACATGAGATCATTTTGGTTTGCCCACTCAACATGGGTTTTACCACTCGCAGAATTTTGATTGTATCCCCATGAAATATGTTGGGAGTTGAAGTCGCCACAGAAAAGGACTGGTGCGGGAAAAGGTGGAAGAACTGGAGAAGGCCATTTCACTTCTGGTGGCTTGTAAACGTTTACAATGGTTTGATCTCTTCTCCGGATGGCGTTCCAGTGGACATCAAAGTCTTCACTATGGGAACAAAGCTCGATCGCAGGAATATCATCTCTGACGTATGTAGCCAAGCCATACTGTCGATAGTGTGAGTATGAGATTACTGTGTAGCCAATGAGTGGTAGTTGTTGATCCTTTGTTGTGTGCGTTTCCTGTAGTGCCAATAAATCTACTGCATGTGTTTTGGTAAGTTCTTGTATGATGTCTCTCTTACTGGCCGAGAGACCTTCAACGTTCAGTTGGAGGATGGTGTAGTTTCCTTCTTCGGATAGGATAATTTCAAAAGGTGATCCTTCCGTTAACATGTTCGTATTGATTTAGATTTGATTTAGATTTACAATTGCAGGTATAAAGCATTGGTTTCACACATCTAATAGTGTTACTTGCAGGGAGGGCCACATGAAGGCTGCTTTAAATCCTCCCCATTTTCGGCAACCATAGATTTCTAATTAATATGTGTGTTGTAGTATAGAAAATAAATATTAAAAACATTTAGGCCATGGGCTGGAGGGGGGTCACCGTGCACCTCCCCCTCCAGAGTTAAACTTCCTTGGTATCATTTTGTTCCTACGGGCATATAAAACGAAAAAAATTGATGTTAACAAGAAAAATATAGGGATGCATTGTATGTATTCGCGTCATTTGTAATGGTCGTTAGTGTTTTATGGTCAATGCTTTTTTGGGGGGAGGGGTAACATTTATGCCTATAACCTGTGAATTAAAAATCCCATCAATGTTATTTTGGTAGCAATGTGTATCATATATGTTTCTTAATCATATGCAGTTTAAATAAAATTAATCCGACAATTATTAACGTCACTAGAGGTCAAAAGGTCATCGACCTTTTTCTAAAATGCAATTTTTTTCATAAAATATCAATAAACTTCAGTGTCATATGTCTAATTTTGGATGTATTTGATACAAATTGAGTTTTTCTTGTAGTTATTAGCATATGGAATACAAAAATTGAGGTTAAGAAGAAAAAAATTAAAATGCATTATGTACTATTGTCAATGTTTATGATCCGAGAAATTTGTAATCAACAACAGTTTTTGGGGTAGGGGGTAATATTTATGCTCATAACTTTTGATTTAGTAAATGGATTTGTATGAACATTTAGCCTATAGATTGGTCAGTCATTCAAATTGAAAAAAATTTGAAACAGGCAGAAATTGACGTAGCTAGAGGTCAAAAGGTCATTGACCTCCGCAGAAGTAAATTTATTCCTAATTCACTCACAAACGTTTACAAATCTACAGCTGTGAGTAGATTTGATACCAATTAGTATTTTTTATTATAAATAAGCATATGGAATATTAAACAATGATATTATTAAGAAAAATGTATAAATTGATTAAATGTACTACTGTCATTGTGTTATAATCTTAGAATTTGTAATCAACAACAGTTTTGGGGGTAGGGGATAACATTCAATGCTCATAACTCTTGATTTACTCAATGGATTTGTATGATGTTGGATTCAACATTTAGCCTATAGATTGGTCAGTCATTCAATTTTAAAACGAATTTGCATTTTTCTACAGAGGTTAACGACCTTTTGACCTTTAGATACGTCAATTTCTGCACACGTTTTAAATTTGAATGGCTGGAAAATCTACAGGCTGCATGTTAATACCAACATCATGCAAATCTATCCAATAAATCATGAGTTATGAACCTAAATGTTTAACCCCTATCCCAAACTTCGCCATTGATTACACAAGTAATAAAAACAATGTAATACATTTAATCAATTTATACATTGTTCTTGTTAATATCATTTTTGATATTCCATATGCTTATTAATAATAGAAAATACTAATTGGTATCAAATCTACTCACAACTGTAGATTTGTAAACGTTTGTGAGTGAATTGGGAATAAATATACAAATTTTCAGTGTAGATCAATGACCTTTTGACCTGTAGTTGCGTCAATTTCTGCCAATTGCAAAACTTTTTAAATTTGAATGACTGACCAATCTATAGGCTAAATGTTGATACCAACATCATACAAATCCATTGAGTAAATCAAGAGTTATGAGCATTTAATATATGTTTTGCGAGAGTAGCCTACTACATGTAACATGTATACATGAGAAGCGCACGCACACAAGACGAGTATATATTTTTTTTATCGTGGTCACCGAAGTGGGTGGCTAGCCACTCTATTCACCCCCTAGATCCGCCACTGGAGCGTAATCGGCCTGTAGAAGAAACCTGTATATATCTTTCTTTTTTGTGGTATATTTACCACTTTTATTCATCCATAACATATGTTTTACATATCAGATATTCAGTCAGAAACATATACCAAGGGATGTCCCCTTACATAGTCGTTGTCATAAAAGATAATTTTTTCTGAATATATTTACAATCAGACAAGCATATTTAAACTGCTCATATAGTGGTAAAAACAACATCAGTTAATGACTCATATAATCATGGCATGACATTGTTTTGGCAATCAGGCATTGTTAAGTTTTTTTTTTTTTTTATTTATAAGCGTGGTGTTTGTTTTCATACTAATCACAACAAAAAATTCACACTTTTTTTTCTTTCCTTTTGCATGAATCTTATATATTAGTAAATCGTAAGTTTTAACGTACAGTTCAATACATATAATTCCATCTGACCTTAACACAAGAACAATCATACTAGAGCCTGGATGCCTGATCAAAATGGTACATATGCTTATATGTGCAGAGGTCCTCAATATATATACATTCTATCTTTTCGTTATTCATTTATTTATAAATATATAGATAACACATACATAAACACACACATATTGATACATGCATACATATACAAATATGTACATACAGTACCTACACACAATCCCACAAGTATATACAAATATGCACACATACACACCAATTACAGACACATACCTATGCTTGAAATTTTTGTTTTTATGTCAATATTCAAGCCAATATACTGTAGCATTTCACATCCATAAATAGGTAAACATACAGTTGCATACGTTAGTCAGGATCTTAACCATGATACTTTTATTCCTGTTAATGATGATGATGATGATGATGATAATAATAATAATAAGAAGAAGAATTTGCTTGCTTTGGCTAATGTTGTATTTTCTTGCAACTTTTTCCTGTATTTAAGCTCACCTAAAAGAATAAGTATAATAGGTTTTAAGAACTGTATATTGTTTTCACCTGTATATTGTTTAACGTGGCAACAGATGTTGCTGAATACACACCCTCTTCAATGAAAGATGTTGGACCATTCGGAATCAAGAGGGATAGTCATGATGTAGACAGAATTGTGGAGCAACTGAAGCGTTTTTCAGTGTTTAAACATATGGAACCAGATCTGATCTTCATTGCTACAAACGATGTTGCCCCAAAGAACATTGAAGATGCCATATTCTCTGCAAACGATAGGTTACAAGTAAATGTTTTCATGAGAGACATAGAAACAGTCAAATTCACTCACATTAAAATTCATGTACATGGTAGAGACCAAAAAGGATACAGCACGAAAGGAAAAGGAGCTAAAGGCCGACGGAATGCTCTTCAACGTCTTCGTATTGCCAAAAAGAGACTTTTATGCCACGAGCTGTCTCCTGTACCACTGGCACTGGCTGACAAGGCTGGGCATTAGGATCCGACAAGTATAGGGGAACTTGGTAAAGTCCTTCAGGATGGTATATGCTTTGAAGGTCTCCCTGAAACAAACTTAAAAACATGTTCCAAGCACTGGTTCAGGCGATCGTAAGAACATTTTGAGATCTAGCAGAATCATTCTCATTAGCTCTCTTTAGCCATTTGAAGATCACATGTACTCAAGTGGATGTTACTTTTGATAGATACAAGGCAATGTTTATAAAGTCAAAAAAACAATGTATGCGTACCATACTGAACTGATGTGTTAATTGAGCTCTCAAGAAAAAGTATCCTAAATTGCTCAAATTACCAAACTTGTTATATCATACCCTAATAGTTAAAATAACTAAGAAGAAGAAAAGCAAACATGGAAACCAGATCTGCTAAACCGAAACAAGGAAAGGGTAAATGCATTGTCAAGAAGGACGTAGGCCTAGGCCAACCTGATTCAGCTACAAAGGACCCGGAAATAGTGACACCAACAACAGAGACACCGACATTGCCGTCGCCGCTGTCACCGCTAGGCCCCCTTCAACACCTGCTGGCTGATGATCCACAATTGATCAAGATCGTGGCAACAGGCATTAGTAACCATATCCTTTCCTCGCCTGAGCTTTTCGAGAACATAATCAAAGCTATATGTAACAACAAAGTGCTGATATCTGCAATTAGTAAAACAATTGTTGATGAGGTTAGTGCTAATGTTTTTAATAGCGTTGCCCTTGACAACGAAGCAACTGCGGACGTCATTGATGATTTACGAAAACATAACAATAATCTTGTTGCCGAAAACCGTGCCATGGGGGAGAAACTGGACGAACTTGAACAATATAGCAGACGAAACTGCCTCCTCTTACATGGTGTACCTGAGACTAATAACGAAAATACTGACTCATTATCACTAGACATTATTTCATCCAGGATCTGTGACGACATAGAGCTTTGCGACTTTGATCGCACACATCGGCTGGGCAGGAAAAGAGTTTCTGCAAACGAATCTACCAAATCTAAACCAAGGCCCATCATTATAAAATTTGTCTCATATCGCATCCGTTCATATGTATTTCGCAATAAAAGGAAACTAAAACAATCTGGCTACTCAATTACTG
>NW_022758421.1:336273-342176 GCF_011630105.1 Anneissia japonica
ATCGCACTACGGAATACGGGGACCCGCACTTGATCTCTTCAAAAGCTACCTCTCAAATCGTGCCCAATGTACCAAATATTGTAATTCTATATCTAACTTCAGCCCAACCACATGTGGAGTTCCTCAAGATTCATTACTGGGTCCTCTCCTGTTTATTTTATATATTAATGATATCCATCTGTCCACTAACTTGCTCAATTTCTTTCTCTATGCCGATGATACAACGGTTTACTATTCTAATCAAAATATTCAATCATTATTCGATACTTTTAACTCCAGTTTGATTCACATGTCCCAGTACTTTTCTACAAACAAAATTTCAGTCAACTACAAAAAATGTAGCTTCATCCTGTTTGGGACCCCCAAAAGGCTAAAAAATATTGACATTTCAGCATACAAAATATTCATTGACAATCACGAAATACCTTCTGTTCAATCTGCAAAATTTTTAGGAGTACACTTAGACAGTGGACTCACATGGAAACCTCACATAAGTGAAGTTGAGAGTAAAATTTCCAAAAGCCTTGGCATCATTTCTAGACTCTCCTACTTTATTCCCTGTAATGTTCTTCGTATTCTCTACTGCTCTCTCATTCTTCCTTACTTGAACTACTGCAACATTGTTTGGGGCAATACATATCCATCTAACATCAACAAACTTCAAATTCTTCAAAAAAAGGCTATCTGGATCATATCTGGCTCTCCCCCACAATCTCCTTCTTCCCATCTGTTTTCCAATCTCAATTTTTTAAAATTAAACGATATTAATTTAATCCAGCAAAGTATATTTGTATACTCTGCCATGCATTCGATCTTTCCCAAGCATTTAAGTAACATGTTTATGTCTAATTCCTCTTTTCACAATTATTATACGCGTTCTAGAACTGATATTCATATCCTTTATCACAACACAAACTATTTCCAACATAACATTAGATATACGGGCCCCTCTATTTGGAACAATCTACCATTCTCAATTACCAATGCTGTTTCTGTCAGAGCCTTTTCTAATAAACTGAAAAAACACTTAATCTCAAATTATTAAACTTTCTGAGGTTGAAATTCGTCGTGCTGTTTTGTTTTGAGCTGCTTTCTCTTCTTTTTTTCTATATATATTTATTTATTTATTTATTTATTCATTTATTTTATTTATTATTTATTTTTTTATTTTTTTTTCAGGCCTGCCCATCACAAGATGTTTGTTTTTTCAAACAACTTCTCGGGACCTGGCCTTCTTCCAATTTTTTTATTTTGTATTTGTAATTTTGTTTTTCTAAGTGCATTTGGAAGAAAATAAATGTTTTGTTGTTTGTTGAATTGAACACGCACTAAAAGAGTTGGTTGTTGTCAAAGCAAGACAATACGCAGAATCAATGAGAACAAAGATGTCCAAATACTGTCAAGGTGGAAGCAAATCATAGACCATCCAGAAAACAAAGCTGATCTTGCAAACTTCTTAAGTCAACATCTAATAGAAAAAGCTAAGAACTTATTAAGATATGGAGAACTTATCACATCTGGAGGATTTGTACAAGAAACAGATGCAGCTTCATCCCACGGTACTAAGATGTGAGTTTTCGAAAGTCGACACATGAAGAGACAGATATTTCAGCCTGAATGCCTTAGCAGCTTGCCTAAATGGATATGAGCGCCTCATTTTCTGCTGCAGGGATACTGAACGTGTACTTTGAAAATTAAAAGGTAGAAGGTTTGGTTTAGAACCGGAAAAGCTCAGCGAATGTGCTTTGTTGCTGTACATGTCATTATATTACTTGGAGCCATTCAGAGAATTACCAGCTTACCATGCACTGACCGGATGTGACACTGTGAGCAAACTACTAGGACATGCGAAAAAACAAAATTGAATTTTTTTCAAGAACACGAAAGGCTTATTGAAGACCTAGGGCATGGCGCTTTTACAGAAGCAACTACAAAGCATGATGAACAGTTTGTCTGCAAAATATACTCTCGGGGAACGAATGAGACATCAATCAATGACGTGCGTTTCAAACATTTCCGAAAGGAAAAAAAGAAACTAACAACTCTTCCACCTACAGCAGCACCTCAAACGTGCTCACTATCATAGCAAAATGCGGTACTTTTTTTATTATTATTTTTATTCTTTTGTTACTTTTATTGTTTGTGCATATATATTAATTTTTTTTATTGCGACAAATAATAGTAATAATAATTTTTGAATGCTCCAGTATCTGTATTTATCTTTAAAAATAACAACAAGAACAAGAACAAGAATAACGACAACAACAACAACAACAACAACAATAATAATAATAATAATAATAATAATAATAATAATAATAATAATAATAATAACAACAATAATAACATATTCGAACGTATGGGGTTCAAATCTCACTCTTTTACAATTATTATTATTATTATTATTATTATTATTATTATTTGTGCATCTTATCTTTTTATATTTTTTAAAATGGTTATTATACATGCACAAATAACAAAAATTACAAAAGCAAAAAAAAAAGAACAAAAAATAAAAACAAAAACAAAAACAAAAAATAAACAGCAAACAAGATTGAGATTTGAAACTCATACGTTCGATTATCTTTACACACATGCATATTTACCGCTCGGCGGATAGTAATATTATACCCGTATAGTAACAATAACCAGCAGATACAAAGGTACTGCGCGATAGGAGGGCGAGGGTTTGTAATCTCAGATTATGTTGTTATTATAAAAATCACTTTTATATCTGTAGATTCCAGAGATTAAGCTACAAAATAATGTTATCCGGAGAATATTAATTAACACGCCTGCGTTATATTCTTAAATTTTACTTTGATGTTGAAAGTAAGAAAGCAAGAAAAATACAAATGTTTATTTTGATTTAGCATTTAATTGTTTTGTTTTGATTTCTTTTCTTTTTTATTGCACATATATTACTATCTTTTTTCATTGTTTTTTTTTCTGGCCGTCACTTTGCTCACTTCCAATGCTTAGAATTTGTCTGTACTTTGCCGAAGCATGGACCATATATCAAGGATGTGCCTTCTAATATTTAGTGTCAACCTATGGTGGGGTGTGCGTGTGAGGACCAATTAAAATGATTTAAGTTCGAACAATCTACACTGGATATTTCAAAAGCCGGTCAGTTGATGTGAATGAAACTTACGGGAAAGTTTAATCAAGTTACATGGAAGAAATATTTATGTGTTAGTGACGATCCAGTGAAGGTTGTAAATTTGAGGGTCTTTTTATTTTTTGAGGACCCAGACCTAAATAATCTTTAAAAAAAATGAGTCTGAATAAAACATTCTATAATACTTTGTAAAGGTCTTGTAAAAAATGATTACATTTTTGTGACGATCCACAATATGGTGTGGATCTAAGGACCATTTAAAGGAAAACGTCCCAGACCGCATATTTTGAAAACGGATCAACTGACCTGAATGGAACATTCGGAAAAACTTTAACCAAGTTACAAGGAAGAAATTATTATGTGCTCGCGACAAATCAGTGAAGGATGTTAATTTGATGGTTATTTCAATTTTTGAGGACCCTGACCTAAATATCTCTTAAAAAATCAATTGGTATAATTTAAACATTGTATTACAGTTTGTCAAGGTCGAGTAAAGAAATGATTAAATGTTTGTGACAATCCAGAGTATATTGTAGATCTGAGGACTATTGAAAGGAAAACTTCCCAGACCACATATTTCAAAAACAGATTAACTGATGTAAATGAAACACTCGGAAAAAGTTTAACCAAGTTACAAGGAAGTTGGCGACGAATCAGACAAGGGTGTAAATTGGAGGGTCATTTAATTTTCAGAAATCTGAGACGTAACTATCTATAAAAAGTTTTCAATGGGTGTAAATGGAACTATCTATAATAGTTTGTAAAGGTCCAGTACAGAAATAACTGAATTTTTGTGATTCGCTGGTGTAGGGTGTGAATATGAGGACCATTTAAAGGAAAGCGTCCCAGACTAGATATTTCAAAAACGGGTCAACTGATCCGAATGAAACTTTCGGGGAAGCTTAACCCACGTTACAAGGAAGATATTATTGTGTGTAGGGGACGATCCCGGTTAGGATGCAAATTTGAGGGTCAATTAAATTGCTTACGTCCCTGTTATAGATGGATAAATTAACACTTTGCAGAATAATTTTTCACAGTGAAATGAAGAAATGGATATGAGGACCATTTAAAGGTTTTTTTGTTGACAGTTGATTAAATTATTTAAACGCAATTTGCGTTTTCTAAAGCGCATAAACCAGTTAAAGCAAGGTTGAACTCCAAACTACCGTGATATGCATAAACAATTTTTGCTTTCAGTCATTGAACTGAAAATGCACTTTCCTATGCAAGGTTGGCAAATATGGCACGCAATGGTTATGAGTCACGATGTACCTCGCTATTACCATTGCAGTCATAGTTCAAGGCTCACTAATAACGTCGCAGTGAACTTGGTTTTCGTTTTTTTCCCACTTCATTAACATTATATTGGTTTTCCGTGTTTTTTTTTTTGTGTGTTTTTTACTTTATACCTTTTAACGAATTTTCTGTTTGTTGCAATTTCATTTTTGCTGCTGC
Source organism: Anneissia japonica (assembly GCF_011630105.1). NCBI lineage: Eukaryota > Metazoa > Echinodermata > Crinoidea > Comatulida > Comatulidae > Anneissia > Anneissia japonica. The sequence continues at coordinate 340,853 of NW_022758421.1, forward strand.
TGCTGCTATTGCATCAGTGATGAAATGGCAACACAGGAACAAACACTTGCAACAAACCTTATGAAAGCTAGAGCATACAAACTCCAAGAAGAAAGTAAGTTGTGAATGTGTAGGCAGGTGGATGAAAGTATCAACCATATTGTGAGCGAATGTCCAAAATAAGTACAAAAATAATATAAAAGAAGGCATGACTGGGTTGGAAAGGAAATTCATTGGGAAGTTTGTAGAGAGAAAGGTTTTATTGTCAATCAAAAATGGTACGAACATGTACCAGAGCCTGTGCTATAGAATGATGAATGTAAAGTATTATGGGATTTTACGATACAGACTGATTATGTTATGCAAGAAGACCAGATATGATTGTTGTTGAAAAGAAGAGTAAACGCTGCCAAATCATAGATTTTGCAATACCGTATGATAGTCGCACCGAAGACAAAGAAATAGAGAAAATGATTAAGTATAAGGCTTTAGGATTTAGAGAACTGAGGAAATTATGGAAACAAAATAGTGGTTATTCCTGTCTGTAATTGTAACATTTGAAAAGTTCCAAAGAAATTTAAAAAAAAAAGACTGGAAAAAAATCGGTATAGAGACCAGAATAGATGAACTTCAGAAAAGTGTGATTCTGAACACAGCAAGGATCATTAAGAAGGTCCTAGAAGTTCAAGGAGACTTGTTGTCACCAAGCTTCAGGAATAATGTAATTTCATTGGATATTATTATTATTATTATTATTATTATTTTTATTATTATTAAAATTATTAGTATTATCAAATAGATGGTCGTTGATGGTTGTTGATGGTTATTAGTTTGATGACGATTGTTGACGATAAATTGTATGACCGTGATAGTAATGAGCATCAAAAACCGTCATCAACAGTCAGTTTATTTATTTTATTCCATGGAGGTCCATTTTTCCATGGAGGTACTTATCATTGTCAACTCACTATGCAAACGTTTGAAGATTTGTTTTTAATATACCTTTGTGTTGACAAAATAGGCTTGTCTTTATACTCAAAATAAACTATATTTTACTAATAATTTGATAACATAACATTTATGGTTAGCTGAGGTTATTGCTCTGACAATTCGTCCTGTGATTTGACATATTTTAAAATATGAATAGCCAAAGTTAATATTTCTTTTTTTTTCTATTATTAAAATGTTCTATAACTGTAATACTTTTAATCCTAGGGTAAAAATGGCTACAAAGAGAGTTGTAGTTCAAACCTTATACATCATTTGCAAAAACACAGATCTTGGTTTCAAAATATCGTCGAAGGGCAACACTACCTACTACGTTAAATATAGGAAAACACTGATG
>NW_022758421.1:342244-348631 GCF_011630105.1 Anneissia japonica
CCTTTTAAGTGTAATTGAGTTTTAAATTATATATTTTTTTATGTCATTGATGACAGAAATTCAAAAAGTGACAAAAAGAGATTGAAATAAAGGTGGGTGAAATTCCCACGTAAGAGAAAAAAAATAATAAAAAAATAACGGCAGAAAAATTTTTCTTTTGTCGCTAAATATTTTTTTTTTTCTAGTTTGTGGTCACTATTAATTATACTTTTATTACTATTTATTCTGGTTGATTATTATTTTTTTCATATTTATTGGCCTTTTCATTATATATTAGTTTTGGTTATTATCGCTCTAGCTTATACTGTAGAGCTTATCATTATCATTTGTCTTGATGCACTATATAAACTGATATTCCTTATACTATATCATGTTATATCCTTATATCATAGCTTATGCTTCCATCATTAGACTTTTATTTTATTATTATTATTATTATTATTATTATTATTATTATTATTAATATTATTATTGTTGTTGTTGCTGTTGTTCATTTTGTTTTTGATTTTATATATATATATAATATATATATATATATATAAATGTATGTATATATAATTTTAGTGTTTCTAAAGTCAACATGTATATAATATATATGTATATATATATATATATATATATTTCACATATATATATATATATTATACACTTTGAAATAATTTAAGACATATACAGTTATCGACTTATTTACGCTTTTCATAAATGTTCCACATAATTTATAATAATGGAGTGTATCATGTTTAAATTCATGAGTAAATAAGGGGAAAATCCAAAAATATTCCACTTGATGGCAAGATTTCCATAAGAAAATATTACCCGAAAAAACTGTCAAATTTTCATGTCATAATTCTTGTTTTTAATTTTAGAAAAATGTCGATGCATCGGTGCAATTTGAAGTGCCAATTTCGTGGTAAGTAAATATGTTTTTTCATAAGGGTATTTTTTTTTCATTTCATTTTTTATTGACACATTATCACCAACCCGAAAAATGCATTGGTAACAATTATTATAATTACACAGAACGAAAATACTCGGTCTGACAATGGACTTATAATAATTATCATCATAGTCCATGTTCTGAACCAACATTTTGTCTGGGTTGGTGCATATTACTTGAAGCTGGCGAAAGCTGGATTTGTTGCTATGATGTCTACTGCAATACAGTTACTCTAATGGCACTTGTACCTGCAACTAATTTTATTTACATCATACTTTATGTTTTAAAATTTTGCCAAGTGAGGTTATGAAATTGTTATCCAACGCAGTGAGTGAATCACTTAATAACAGGGTTAATTTACATAGATGGAGTAAAAACATTTAACTGCCGGCCATATGAGAACAGAGAGACGCTTTTCCATATCCTTAATAATTGCGCTCATTCCCTGGGCCAGTCACGCCTCACATGGCGGCAAAATATCATACTGAATTATTTAAACATAATTTTGAACGAAAGGTTTTAATTTTATTCCTTCCCCTTTCCGTATGCTTTGAGACTTTGTGGTCAGCGTCTCCTCTAATATTTATCCATCCACAATCCTACTGAATGTGTTTAACCAGTCTAATCCCAGACATCTGCCTTTTCTGGTCAAATAAAAATAAAATAAAAATAAAAAACTAAAAATAAAAAAACAAAACAAACACAAAAACTCTGATATTATTGAAAGTTTACATTTGTTAGGTACTTTGGCATTTCTCAGCTTTTTTTTTATTCCTTTTTTAAGTTTTACCTAACCCCCAAGGTTACTTAAAAAAGATATATATAATTTCATTTAGTCGGGAAGAACTAGATAAGTTTAATCGTAGTACAATTATTAGTGATTATGCCGAGGGTAGTTTGCGACTATGTCATATTCCGTCAATAATAAAGAAATTAAAATTCTCTTGGGTTAAAAGACTCTTTGATCAGAACAACAACGGTAAATAGAAAATATCTTATGATTATCATTTAAAACATACAAATAGCAAACTCGCCTGGCACTGTAATCTTAGGCTAGAAGAAAATGTATTTCTGCTATTAATAATAGTTATCAAAGATGTTTTAGGTCATGGTGTGATGTTACATTTGAGATAAATGTGTAAAAGATATAGTGAATAATGAGGGGCGAATTATGCCTTACAGTCCAGTAAAAAAAAACACCCTTACCATGGTATAAGCTCCTACCTCACCAAAATTCAAACCGTAGGTCCTTTATATAATTTAGGAAGATCATATCTTGATGTTGCGTCATCAAAAGGTGGGATTTTTATAACCAGTTTTTTGCCGCTTGTCACGGTAGATGATTACCTCGAGAAGTGACATCACGAGGCTGGAATAACGATACGCCATTTGCGTCTCTACAAAAGCTATTACCTAAATGATATGTTCGATAATAATTAACATTATCACAATGCATTTTGATATATTATAATTACTTAAAAATGACGATATATTTTTAATCATTCGTATCTCCGAAAAATTTAAAGGTTTAATAAATAATGAACGTGGCCTTCCAAATAAAATAAACTACGCCCTCAATCAGATCAATATTTGTTTTAACAACGTAGAGCGACGACACCCAACCAAGCAACGCGAAAATAAAGTTTATTTGGATTAACATATTTTATTGCACATGTACCTAAATTGCTATTCTAGCTTTCAATGTTATTTGCAATTAAAAATAATATCAGCCAAACCCATTTAAAGAAAAAAAACCAAAAAAACAAAGCGTATAGCTTATACAAAAGTATGTCATGCTCATAAGCAACCCACTGAATGATAAACAATGGCTTGCGTGCAAACTACTTGGCTGTTTTCTTGGGTTGTTTTTTTTTTGCCATAAATTAATATTCAACCCATGGATGTTCTTATTTGATTATTAGTCACGTTCACATTTTTTTTCTTTTGTATTTAGAATAAAAATATAATTATGTATTAGGCCACAGGCCCTATAAGATTAATTTGTTATTGATTGCCTTTTTTAGCATCGTTTTGCACGTAAATGTGGGCGATGATGATAATGTCTATCTTTTTAATATTTTAATTATTATATATATTTAAAAATAATATCTATGAGTGTTGCCTAATCCTGCAAAACAGTAGTAAGAAATCAAAGTTACCTGTAGATGAACATATGCGTGAGACTTATCGCACTACGATATGCACATTCCCGACGATCGTCGGCCGACACGGTTTTAAAGCAACGTGAAAAGGCACGGATGATTACACCGACATATGCAGCGTCACATCTTCGACGTGAACGATGGACTCGTCAGCCAATGGTTGTACGAACGTTGAGTAAGCATGGATTTACTTACCTAAATAGAGAGAGGTATCACCGACGATTGAGCGAGGTTGGAAAAAAAATCTGACATCCAGAAAAGTCTTTATAAAAAAAAGTATTTTATAAAACATTTCAGACTTTTAGAATCAGTGCTTTGATACCTTTGTGAAAGCCTTCAGGAAAGCAAATATTTTACTACTTCTACTGTATTAAAGGAATTGGTGAATAAGATGAGAAGAGACCAAGATTAGTGATATAGATGTGTATTGAAATACAAACCTTATTGTGATAATATATATATACTGTCTCTTATACACATCTAGATGTGTATAAGAGACAGCATTCGCATTGAAAATAAATTCAAAATTTACATAAAGAATTAATTCAAAATTAAATAAAAAACTTAATATAAAAATTAAAATTAAATTACAATTAAAGATGTAAATGAAAGAGCAATATTAAAAAACAATAGGCAAAAGGGGCATTAAAACAACAAAGGGAATAAAGTAGCCTAAATAAAATAATCAAATAAATTAAAAATAGATAATAGGCCAATGTATATGAGAACTATAAATCAAATCACTCTTAATTTAAAGAAAATAAATCAATTTAAATTAATAAATAAAACAGAAAATAAATAATAAGGCAAATTCAAAACACAATTAAAAAAAAAGTCAAAGAAACAGAATTACAGGAGAGAAAGAAGGAGGTAACTTTTGAGGGACGATTTAAAGGAGGAGTAAGTAGAAGCATTGCGGATATCTAAGGGAAGAGAGTTAAAGAAAGAGGGGGCATTAAAGCTAAATGAAAGTTTGAAAAGTTCAAAGTGGGGTCTGGGGATATGTAAGTCCCCTTTAGGGATCTGGCGAGTGTTCATGCGGCCATTTGCAGTTATTTTAGTGAGACACTGACAAATTGTATGGGGAGCAAGATTGTGTAGAGCTTTAAAAGTTAAACAGCCAAGTTGATATCCCTATCTGTCATGGAAAGGAAGGGTCTTAGCACAAGAGAAGTGAAAAGAAGGTAAATGAGTAGTAGGAGGAAGATTAAGTAGGATGCGAATAGCTTTATTTTGAATTTTTTGAAGTTTAACGGTAGTAGGAACCCCAGACAGAGCAGCAGTAGTCGAGTCTAGATAGAAAAAACGAATTGTACAAGAGGTGGAGAGACGAATTATTAGTGAATTTAGAGGTGCGTGCAAGTAGGTAGGTGATGGAGTTGAGTTTTTTACAAAGTGAGGAAATATGAGATTTCCAGGTTAGGGAGCTGTCGATGGTCACACCAAGGTGTTTGTGAGAGGTTACAGATTGGATAGGAGATAAAAGAGAGGTTGATTGAATGAATAATGACTAAGCTTATTAGAAGAACCTATTAGCATAGATTTAGGTTTGTTAACAATGAGTGTTAGCTTGTTAGATTTGAGCCAGGTAGAGAGTAGTTGGAGAGTAGCATTAAGCTTTTGTTCAATAAGCTGTGAAGAAGGGTTAGTGAAGTAGACGATGGTGTCATCGGCATACATGTCAATGATCAGTTGAAGTAAGAGCAGAAGGGAGGTCACTAATATAGATCGAAAAAAGAAGAGTTCCTAACAGGGCCGGGGGCCCACTTATATAAGATGAATGGGAATATGAATCATGCAGATCGGGAATCAAACCTAGGTGGTGGGGTCAAAATTCCTCCCCCGGGAAAATTTCGATTTCTTGATGGCTGGAAATGACCTTTCTCGACTTTTCAGCTGGGTGTCTAATGACTTTGTTCTTCAAAATTCAAGGTTTTCCCCCTCTTGAAAACGATAAGGTAAACTTTCTCATTACAGTAAATAGGCCTGTTATGTGTGTATACCTTAAGAAAATGAGTAGTGGCATATCGTATTCTTTTTTCAATGAATCGATAAGCTGAAAAAAAAAGGGGGTCCATCCTAGATGGCGGAAAATGAGCTTTTCCCGACTCCTGAGGTGTCTTAATTACTTTTAAGTTTTTCAAAATTCGAGGTTTCCCCTCTTGAAAACGGTCAGGTAATTTTTTACCATTGTTATTCAGTAAATAGGCCTTAAGTGTATACATACATAAACATTAAAAAAAATGTGTAGTTGCATACGAATTTTCCATGAATCGATCATTTCCCAAAAAGGAGGGGGGTCCGGGTGTCCTCCCCGGGAAAATTTCGAATTCTAGAAGGCGGGAAATGAGCTTTCCCGACTTCTGGGGTGTCTTTTAATTACTTTTAAGTTTCAAAATTCAAGGTTTTTCCCTCTTGAAAACGGTCAAGTAATTTTTTACCATTGTTATTCAGTAAATAGGCCTTATGTGTGTATACATACATAAAAATTAAAAAAAATGAGTAGTTTCATACGAATTTTCCATGAATCGATGAATCCCAAAAAGGAGGGGGTGGGGTTCTCCCCCGGGAAAATTTTGATTCCTAGAAGGCGGGAAATGAGTTTTCCCGACTTCTGAGGTGTCTTTTAATTACTTTAATTTCTTCAAAATTCAAGGTTTTCCCCTCTTGAAAATTATTATAATGAATCAGTGAACCCAAAGAGAAAAGGGAGGTTCAGGTTCTTTTCGGGAAATTGTTGATTTATAAATGGTTGAAAATGAGCTTTCCCGACTTCTGAAGTATCTTTTAGTGACTTTAAAAGTTCTTCAAAATTCAAGGTTTTCCTCTCTTCAAAACGGTCAGGTAAATTTTTCCCATTGTTATTACAGTAGATAGGCCTTATGTGTGTATACATAGACCTACACAAAAAATTGAGTAGTTGCATACGACTTTTTTTTTCGATAAATCGATCGATAAATCCCAAAAAGAAAGGGGTGTCCAGGGGTTCTCCCCCAGGAAAATTTTGATTCTTAGAAGGCGGTAAATGAGCTTTTCCGACTTCTGAGGTGTCTTTTAATTACTTTTAATTTCTTCAAAATTTAAGGTTTTCCCCTCTTGAAAATTATTATAATGAATTAATTAACCCAAAGAAAGGGAGGTTGGAGTTCTTTCCGGGAAAATGTTGATTTCTAAGTGGTGGGCAATGAGCTTTCCCGACTTTAAGTTCTTTAAAATTAAAGGTAATAATTTATTTCCCATTGTTGTTACAGTAAATAGGCCTTATGTGTGTATACAAACATAAAAAAA
>NW_022758421.1:348661-348994 GCF_011630105.1 Anneissia japonica
ATTTTAATGTATTTTAAGTTCTTCAAAATTCAAGGTTTTCTCCTCTTGAAAACAGTCAGGTAAATTTTTCTCATTTTTTATTTTATGTGTGTATTCATACATAAAAAAAATGAGTAGCTGCATGCGTATTCTTTTGCCATGAATCGATAAATCCCAAAAAGAAAGGGTGGTCCATGGGTTCTCCCCCTTGACAATTTTGATTCCTAGATGGCGGGAAATGGGCTTTCCCGACATTTGAAGTGTGTTTTAATGACTTTTATGTTCAAAATTTTAATTTTTTTTTGTAACAAAAAAAAAAAAAAAAAAAAAAAAAAAAAAAAAAAAAATAACATC
>NW_022758421.1:349006-354609 GCF_011630105.1 Anneissia japonica
GTCCTGAAAAGGTAGGTCTAGAATTATTTTTCTTTTCCTCCTTTTTTTTTTGTTGCCCAAGGGAGGGGTCAGGACCCAGACCCCCTCCCCCATATACGCAAATATGAATTGCGAGAAATTGTGACTCGGTCGGGTACTGAATAAACATTCTCTTTCCCATCCTTCTCCTCCTTCTTCCCTCCTGCTTTTCTTGCATTTCCGATGCCCCTCCCCCCGGTTCCGCCGGCCATGCCTAAGGAAGAACCTTGAGGAACCCCGGTAGAGCAGCATTTGATGGAAGATAGAGTCAGAGCAAACAGTACTTGCTGGGAGCGACCAGTAAGGTAAGAATGAAAGAATGAAAGAAAGAAGTAGTAGCAAGAGAAAAGCCATAGTAAGGCAGCTTAGCAATCAGAATAGTGTGGTCAATGGTGTCAAATGCTTTTTTAAGGTCAATGAAAAGAGTGCCAGTTAGTCTTTTATTGTTAGTATTAATAAGCCAGTTATTATATGTGCTGGTATAAGTGCAGTTAGAGTCGAGTATTGAGGTCTGAAACCAGATTGCGAGTTAGAAATCAGATTATTAGAATTAAGGTAGGAATAGATTTGAAAAAAAACCAGATTTTTCAATGATTTTAGAACAAAGCGGAAGAATTGAGATAGGACGGTAGTTGTTGAGGTCATTTTTATTGCCCGATTTGAAATTAGGAATTACTTTAGAATTTTTCCAAACAGAGGGAAAACAGTTAGATTGGAAAGACAGATTAAAGATGAAAGTAAGATGAGGTAAAATGAGAGTAGCAGTGACCTTAAGAAGTCTATCATCAATCATATCAAGGCCAGTAGAGGTGGTAGGATTGATAGAATTCAACTCAGACAGGACAAAGTCTTCAGCGACTGGCTCAATAGAGAATTGAGAAGAGCAAGGACTGAGAAATGAAGTAGGATCATGGCAGTTAGAACAGTCGATCTGCGCTGCGAAGAGAGCAAAACAGCATTATTAGTGAAGAAGTGGTTAAAGGAGTTAGCGATAGTTTTAGAGTCGGAAACATCAGTACCATTAATAGAGAAAGAAGGAGGAAGAACATTAGACTTTTTAGAAGGAAGTAGATCTTTCAGGCCATTCCATATTTTCTTAGAGTTACCGCTATTATTATTTAGGTAGGACCTGTAATAATGAGCTTTAGCGTGTCTACATATTTTAGTTACTGTATTCCGCAGTTTGCGAAAGTTCATAAAATCTACATCGTTCTTTGATTTATTGGCTTTAGCTTTAAAAGCATCACTTTGATGCATCATATCAAAAATGTCATGTCTATTTTTTAGCCATTTAGGCAGGTCTTTCTTGAATCGTTTAGAAACGTAAGGAGCGAACTTGTCACAGACCTGAGTAAAGGTAGATAACCAAAAATCAAGAGCAGAATCCACATTTGAACAGTCATATAGTTTCGGCCAATTCTGTTGACTAAGTTCATCGAGAATGAGCTCCTCATTAAAATTCTTGAATGATCTCAAAGTTTTGGAAAAGTGATTCACCTTCGGAATTTTTGACGACAAGAAAGTGTAGATGAAATCATGATCGCTAAATCCACACGGAAAGACTGAGGTAGATTGGTGTAAGTGCTCACAGTTAGTCAAAATCAGATCAATTGTGGATTCGGTGGTTTCTGTGATTCTTGTAGCAGATGTCACTAATTGTGTTAATCCAAAAATATCCATCAAATCATTTAAATGATTATGATTCGATGATTCACTTTGAATGTTAATGTTAAAGTCACCGATAGCTATGAAATTAGATGACATATGAGACCAGATATTAAAGCATTTTTCGATATCATCAAAAAATTGAACTCTGGCACTTGGTTGGCGATAAGTGGTGCTGACGAAAATGGAGCTTCCTGAGGGAGATTTAACAAGGATTGACAAAGAATCAATACAAACATCATCCGGTAAAATAACCTCTTCAAAAACAACTAACAACTGATTGTTAGCATGTTTCGGCAGGCAACATGGTTTGAGTAGTATGGTGTGGGCGATTTACCAAGTTTTTGCTTGAATCTCAGCTGATGATGAGGTTGATTTAACTTTGGTATAACATAGTAATTATACTTATAATACTTCTGTGGGTCTAGTCGCCAAACAGCAAGGATAAGAAGACATAGCAGGCCTAGGCCAAATAGTCCAACAGCATAGGAGGCTTTCTTCTTTTTTGAATCTGATTACATTGTTTGTTGAAACAATGAAACAATAGGCTCTTTCGGCAGGATGATCTTGCTGGAAACTGTTTATTCACAAATTACACAGGCACAGCAGGGCTTGTAAGGCTAAACAGCTTGTTTCAGTAAACCTCTTGGTTGAGTCATAAGAAGCTACAAAATACTCACTAAAAATGTTCCAAATATGTATCCACAATCAGAAATGAAAAAAATTCTAGTCATCCGGTAATCCAGGAAAAATAAGCTTCAAGTTGATGTAAACTGTTACATAGAACATGAATAGAAAGCTATTGAAATTGAGTAATAAAATAGAGCAGATGGTAAGTCATGTGTCAATCGTAGTGAATTTGAAAGATAGATGTGTATAAGAGACCAGAATGGCTGATCGGATATTGTGACGTCATCATATTGCCATCTGAATTCGAAGAAACTGATTTTTATCTGTGACGTCATTTTTGAAAATACGCATTTGAGCGTATCTCGCTTATCCTTGATCGATCGTCTCCCAACTTTGAGTATGTTTTAGCTTAGACAATTCTCTTTCATATATGTGACTTCCTTTTACATTTTGATGACGTCATCATGGTCAAAATAAGTGTTGTTTTTTTTACCCCTCCTAATCTTTCTTTCATCAAAACTTTGATGACCCCATATCATCCTAATCAGCTGTCATTTCTGAATCATATTTAATGGGCATTAACTTCAGGGTAAAAATGTCATGTACCTTAAGTTTTGTACGTGCATCATAACGTGCGCGTACGTGTGCATCAAAATGTTATATGCTTAAAATTATGAATATATTTAATCAATTATAGCTCCTTGGGATGAAAGGTCACCCCCAATTTTTATTACATATTTTGAAAGCACATGCAAAATGTGAGTCAAAAGAGTTGAGTCATTCCATGCCATGGGATCATAGATTTTTAAAATTTTTTATACTGACAGTTATTCATTGTGAATTAAAAAACCTGAAATTTTTAGACTCCCAATTCCTATTTGTTTTCCCATAGCAGCAGTTTAATGTAAAAGGGGGCCTGGCACAAATTAGTTCACTGTGAAATTAACTTTGATTTTCGTATGCTAATATCTTCGGAAGTACAGCGCCTGTAACCTTATGGACACAGGGTGACCTAAAAAATCACAAAAAAATTGTGTCGTTAAACAAAGTGGCTATTTTGAGTGCAGATAACTTCAAAAGAGAAGAGAAAACAGTTAGGCTGATGCCATATTTGTGTAATATGGTGGAAAGTAAGTTAGATTACTAAGTTTGAGCTTGATAACTATTACCAATCCCGAGCTATAAGCTTCCAAAGTTGGAGGAAATTTTGTTTGCGCATCTTGAAGAGCCACGTGCCTTTTTTTGGGCGTCAATATCTCGGAAACTACATATCCAGTAGGGCTAATCTTTTGTGTATGTTGATTTTTCACAAAGCAGATCATTTTTATGGAGTTTCATCAAAATAATCCAAGACAGTAGACCTGGGACCTCTGGTTGATTTGACACGGAATTACCCAGTAAAATAACATATTTAAAACATTAGAATATATTTATATACTGTATATGACTATATACTACCATAGGGGGAAACCTTAACAATGGAGAGGGTTAGAAACAATACCTTAAGGCGAAAATACTGCCGCTAAGGGGAAATTTTAACGACGTATATTTAAGTAATTATAATGTATAAAAATGCATTGTGATACTGTTTATTATTGGCAAAGGTATCAATTGTGTAATAGGTTTTGTACAGACGGAAATGGCGTATCGTTATTCCAGCCTTGTGACTTCACTTCTCGAGGTAAAAATCGACGATGAAAAGCAGCTAAAAACTGGTTGGGTTTTTTTTTTGTTAAATCCCACTTTTTGTTCGACGCAACATCAAAATATTATTATCAATGCTAGCCATCTTTCTTTGAAAGACATTGACCACCAAATAGACACCGCTGTCTGACTGATGAATAGTCACCAACCGAAAACAAGCGTAGCAAAAACAAAACATGGTGTGTGGCTTCGAGAGGGGGGAATCATCAACTGAGTTCGGGACAGGGCTACTTTTTCAAGTGAATGTACGCAGACAACTCACTGGCTAGTTTGATGTAGCAGGAGTTCCTGCCTTTTGCCTAGTGCATTGTGTCTGCTACCGCTAGACTGCAAAGAAAATAGCCCTATCCCGAGTCTGAAGGAGTAACCCCTTACTGTACCGCACATATTTGTTCTAGTAATAGGCCTACTAAAATAAATAAGCTTAACTAACTACTATACTAATCGCTTTGAAACGTCCAATTGAAAGACATCCTAATGTATTTTTGTAATTTTATGTAGTTTCGAGTTATTTATGCATAGGGCCCAGTCTCTTTCGATTTCATTTTCTGTAACCTGTTGACTATTTGAATTATCTGCGTGCATTATTCGAGATTCATCCTTTTTTTCTTTTAAAACCATTGTTACAGAAAAATTCTGTATGTGAAATCAAGTCTTCTTTGCTCTGACTGCTGAGTAGGCCGCCACGCGTGGACGTAAGTCGTGAGCGCACGAATGAGTTTATTCTTGTGTTTATTTGTATGTTTATTTGTAATGAGCGACCTGTTTTCTGCAAAAGCTTCCATGCAATAGTTATTCTATGTTCAATTTCTTTTTCTCCAATGTGAATATTGTTAAATATTGTTCCAGAGCCCAATATATTTTCAATGTATAAAGGACCTATGGTTTGAATTTCATTGAAGTGGGAGCTTATACCATGGTGAAGGTGATTTTTGACTGACTACTACAGTATATTAAATTCAACAATTAAACTTCAAATAAATTGTAACTTCATGGAATACTTTTGAATTGTGCATGCTATTCCAGATGGTTGGAAACATACTACTGACATCTATAATAATACAGGAAGTAATCATGATGAGAAGTTTTCTGCACTTTTTAAAACTAATACTTTTTGTAAAATGATTCATTTATACTGTATTAAAAAAAATGTTTAAAATTCCCTCTGTTAAATTGAATTGGGCCACCGTTTTTAAAACCTGATTTGGATTGGCCTGTTATTTATCTTAATGCTTTTATATGTTCGCTGTCTACAAAAATCAAGTACTTCCAATGTGTGTGTAGGGGGGGGGGGTTAAGTTTATACATCGTGTTGTAGCAGTCAATGATTTTTTTTTAGAATTAATGTTATTAAATCTAACTTGCGTACCGTTTGTGGATTACAACCAGAAACATTTTTGCATTTATTTTGTTAATGTAGTATCATTTCCGATTTCGGAGTGAGGTCAAGTGTACTGTCCTAAGGGAGCCTCGCAAAATAAAGCAACGCGTATACCCGTCTACAACGCGTGGTTGGGGATTAAAATCTCTTCGCGTTGCCGACGAGTGGTTCAAGATACTGATCAAAAATGTTGGACGATTCCATT
>NW_022758421.1:357035-372304 GCF_011630105.1 Anneissia japonica
GTTGAATATTAATCCTGTCTCTTTTTCACATCTAGATGTGTATAAGAGACAGACACTAAGCCTGATATTAATTCCCCACTACGAAGTGGAGTAGCCCAGGAAAATAATCCCAACGCGTGGCCAACTATGGGATTAAACTGCCTTTAATCGCATCGCGTGGTCCACTCGTATACGCGTTGCTTTATTTTGCGAGGCTCCCTAAGTAGACTGGGTTCCAGTCCCTAATCTTTGTCTTTAAATCTATTTTAACACCAATGGCGTTCCATATTACCTATTTGCTTGGCGTTTCATAGTATACTTTTTCTTGGATTAGGGACTGGGCAAACAGTGAGGATTTCGATTGCAGCCACCACGATTTCGTGGTGGGTGACGTATTAAACAACTTTGATTTCCGATTGGCTAATTACGGCGGCATAAATTAAACATGCTAATAATGCTTCACCTCGGCCCAGCTATAAGGAGAATTCAGGTCAGCTCAGCTTCTGCACCGCGACGAGTGCTAGGCACCTAATCGCAATTCGTCCAACCATGTATGGAGGTAATATTTATAGTATACGCACCTTCACAGAAGTGTGCCACATAGAAAGTAACCAACTTCACGCCGGTTAATAAATACAGTATTATTATCGATAGGCCTATATCGATATGATACAACCAAACTCATGTTTTCTCGCCGGGTTCAGCACATTCAGGTTTAGGCCTAGCCTAGAGAGCACAATATGCCCTATTCACGTCGGGTTGGCAGACATCGATTGGAAATAGGCCTACGTATTAGATTTAACATACAGATATGTAATTGTTGTAGTTAATATAACATTAATAATAATATAAATATTTATTTTTTCAAATTGGCTAAGATTTAGGAACCTCAATTTGCTACGTACGAATGGGTGAATATCATCGTATCTATGGACAATATTCGCATCCTTTGCATAAGCTGTATTTCCGAGATTTAAAAACAATGAATAATGTCAATTTTTTGTTTTTGTTAATTAACATTAGATGAGAAGCTAGTAATAAATTGTTGTTTAATGAGAAATGTTATTGTTACATTGTACAGTATGTTGGCCAACAAGGAGGCCTAATTTATTTAATTTCATGACATCCATTTGTTTTGCAATACATTTATATTTTAATCTTAACTTAATCAACACATATTTCACCCTTTAGTGTCATTTTTTTTTTCTTGTATTATTTCTAAGTTAAGTGGATTGTTCTGATCTCCATAGCTATCAGATTTATTTTTCAATAAATTAATCATTCTGTTTAATTTGTAAAAATAAAGAGGCTACATTGCAGGTAATGAAAAAACGATTTAGTTGCATGTATTTGGATTAAAATACATTGTAACTGTCATGGTACAAAACTAAAAAAAAAAGATCTAAAACACAGTGATTTCAGATTTCAAACTTTATTTGTTGATATTTTAGTGTTTTACCTTATATAATATTAAGTGCTTCAGGACAAAAAATAGTTTTCACTAATTAAAATAATTTACAATATTAATTACCAGTAAATTTAAGGGTCAATGTAAAAGAATACAGGAAGGATTATACTGTATTTAACTCTTCATTATCATAAGTATATTTCGGTACAATTAATATCGAAATGCACTGGGTTTGGTTTACAGGCGTTTGTGCTTCTCCATCAGATGCTAAGTGTCTCAAGTTTCATAACTCAACATCGAATTAAGTAAAAGGGCTGTGGTATTATATCCTCTGTTAATTGATGGAAGTGGCAGTGGGGATAATCCGGCTGGACTATTCACAGAATATCCATTCCTGCAAAACAATTAAATAAATAGATCTAAACAACAATATCAATTTTAATCACAACATCATCAATTTCTGCAACATCAGTACTGTATATGATAAAACTATATGAGATAAACCTGTAAAATAAAAACAGTAGGCATTTTATAATTACAAATTATATATATATATATAATATATATATATATTATATATATATATATTATATAGCTTGTATTCCACTATTTGCATTCACACCTGGGCTGTGTATATATATTGCCTTGGTTTGGCTCTGTAATCATTAAATTCCATCAACTGATTGAAAACTGAAGAATAAGTACAATTAATTATTAAGCAGTTTACAATAACAATTAACAATAAAGTGCATTCACAATCACTCACAAGAGTCAGACAAAAGGAGTGATGCGGGTTATTTATTTGATTTTTAAATTAAGGTCCATTTTAAAAATTACTACAAAAAATGATATCTGGTATTTTCCTAAATTGATTTGCTTTAAACAAACTATAGCCTTCCTAAAAAGTAGTTTTATGGTTTAAATTTTATCTTACTTTGTTTCACTATATTATCTTAACAATAAATGAACGATAAACACAGAATTCTAATGAGTATCTTAAAGACTGACGCACCTTTACATTAGTTTCGGCCTCGTTGGTACCATCATCATTTTATCTAGAGACGAGTCATACTAGGCCAGGATCGTCCCGTCCACTACACCATCAGTAGGCCTAGGTGGTAAGTTCATGTTTCGCCTACCGCGCTTATCAAATTTATCTTTGCTCTTGGGAACACAGACGGGCTGCTCCTCTTTTTGGTGACATTCACTTGTTTTTAGAAATACGTAAACGTACCCTCGACCACTCCCGTAGCTTATCCAGGTATCCTTTGTCTTCAATTCTGTGTCGCAGGTGCGACAGTACGACATCTTTTCCGTCGGCCTAGGCCTATATTGTGGTGGACAGTTATGTTCTACTGTAGTCTTTAAAATACTGAGCCTCGCGTGAACCAAGACGGTTCGCAATACAAACACTTTCTAGACTGAAGCTTTTCCACGCACTCGATATTGTGGGCAGAACAAAAATTTCTCTGGAATACTGCTTTTTTGGCGTTTCGGTTGGTGTTTTCTTTTTCTCCACTAATAATACCTCGATATTCCACACACCTGCACGGAGCTATGTCCCAACTTCCTGACTCCTCTCTACATTCGTGGCACCAAAACGAGAACCGTTTGATTGGTTGACCTTCCCTCATAACATTCACTCTAATTGCCATATACGGCATCCCAAAAATTACGTCATGCTTGTCACGGCCAGCGGTCTGCAATCGATTTGACTCACTCTTTTACAAGTCTCTAATTCGCATAAGTTTCTCGATATATACCGTCGCTGGTGGCGCTCTCCAAAACTTAACTATATAACTAGGAAAACCTATAATTAGAGACTTGTGGCAAGTCTATGTCCTAAGGAGCCAGTTGGCTTTCTCTTTGCAAGATATATGCCTTGTTATTTGCAATGGTGATAATAAGCATTTCAATCCTTTTATTCTTAATGCTAAATATTTTATTTATTTATGTAGATACCGTAAAAAATATCTAAATATTGTACACTTAAAAAATATGCTTAAATTTAAAAAGTCAGCGGACAATGTATAGCAATTAATAATGGTGGAATAAATTTATGGAACTGTTACGCCCTCATGAGCTGGCTTGAAAAAGTTACAGTGATTTGTTTGCTTAAGCTGCCCCCGACCATCTTTTGGTCAAATAAATAAACTGAAACTGAAATTGAATTAATCAATTCAGAAGGTGAGAGCCCTCTAGATGGATGATCTGCTGGGTTTTTGGTTTGTTGAGATGTAACGCCACTGCTCCGGTTTGGTTGATTTCAGGATGCGTTCTACACGGTTGCTGACGTACACGTAAAAACGTCGAGTTTGGTTAGTGATATAGCCTAACACCACACGGCTGTCAGTGTAGAAGAATGATGCATCAATTTTAAACTCTAATTCTGTATTGACGAGTTCGGCAACCGCAACTGCGAGTAGGGCTCTACAAAATTCTAAGGGAGGTATAGTTGTGGCTTGCTTCGGTGCTAGTTTACCCTTGCCTAGGACGAGGCTAACATGATTTTCGCCCTTGTCGTCGGTCACCCTGAGGTAAGTGGCTGCACCAATGGCCTTGTTAGATGCATCGGAGAATGTATGTAATTTCCGTCAGCTAGCTTTCTTCGATGAGAACGGAGTGTAAAATCGCGGGACCTTCAGCTCTGACAGTGTAGTCAGCGAGTTGCGCCATGTACGCCATGAGGAATTGAGATGCTCAGGTAGTGGATCGTCCCAATCAAGATTTTCATCAGAAGTCATTTGTCTCAGGATTATCTTGCCTTGAATAACCACGGGAGCGACGAACCCTATTGGGTCGTACAGGCTGTTGATTTCGGATAATACTCCTCGTTTAGTGAATGGTTTCCCGTCCTCTGCGATTCTGAACGTGAAGATGTCAGCTTTTAAGTCCCAATAGACTCCAAGAGAACGTTGTATTGGTGGGGTGTCAATGTTTAAATCTAGGTCTTTAAGGTCACCAGCATGGTCATTGGTAGGAAATGCTTGCATAACTTCAGGGCTGTTAGATGCAATTTTGTGCAACCTTAAGTTGGCCTTTGCTAACATTGCCTGTGTACGTTGAAGTAAGTCGATTGCTTCGTTGTCTGTCGGTAATGACTTAAGTCCGTCATCTACGTAGAAATTCTTGTAGAAGAGTGATTCGACCATTCAATGATTCGATAACAATGCCAGTAGCTCGACGACCTGCTATACTTGTTGTGCCAGCACATGTTCGCAGAGTGTATGGTTCGTTGCTGCCTAACTTTTCGAACAACTCCGTCCTTGCAAGTGAACGGTTACTCTGGTCGTCTAGGACCGCATAAGCTTTGATTGAATGCTCTGGTCTGTTGCTTGCATATAGACGCACTAAACAGATCTTCGAACATGACTTGCCGTACACCTGTTCGCCACATACTTCTGTGCAGTTTGCTGTTACGGCTTCAGTTTTGGTTACGCGCCTCTCCCCGCCGTGCGCTTGGTCACGGTCTGGCGACTTTGTTGGTTCAATATGTAGTGTTGCAAGATGACGGTCGCTTCCACATTCGATGCACCGTACCTCAGTCTTACAGTTTTTTTGATATGTGTGTAGTGGACGCTAAGCACTTATAGCAAATCTTTAGATCCCGTAATATTGATCTTCTTTCGTCAATAGACTTCTCTCGAAATGCTCTGCACTCTCGCAACGGATGAGATTTATGGTGGATGGGGCAGGTTACATTGGGATCATCATTTTTGGAGCCTTTTGGTGTTCTCTCAGTGTATTGGCTAAATACTTCTGTTTTGTGGCTGCCGACAACGGTTCGATATGGTTGCCTTGGGACAATTTCTTGGGTTTAAATTGCTGGTGATTGGTTCCTAAGTTCTCTGAGAGATTCAACTTGAAGCTAGGATCATTTCTTTCTTCCGCCAGATTACGGATAAACTTTGAGAAGAAAGCGAATGGAGGAAATGGAACTTTGTTATCCTTCTTGTATTTGTATGCTCGAGATCTCCACTTATCCTGTAAGTTACGTGGTAGTTTAGTTAAAAGTGGGTTGACGCCCATAAATGTGTCCAAGTAATATAAGCCAGGTAATCCTCCATCATTTTTTGCCTGTTCAACCATCTAAAGAGCATCTCCAAAATCTCTCAATCTCTCAAACACTTACATTTCGGAATTCAGTCAGCTTGCTGATGAGGGCAGTTGTCACCACTTCAGCAGTACCATACTTCACTTCTAGTCTTGCCCAAGCTGTGGATAGACCTAGATTTGGAATAGAGATTTGTACTGCAGGGATACGCTTAACTAGTTCCCCTGACTTCTCTCCAGTGTGCTTCAGAAGTAGGTCTAATTGTTTAGATTGAGTAAGAGGAATGCCACTTATTGCGTTATTAAATGACAATTTCCATGATCTAAAGTGTTCAGGTTTGTCGTCGAAGTTAATTATACTTATTAAGTCACGACGTGCAAATGATGCAGCCATCCTTGTAAACTAACTTTGTTAACAAGATTGTCTGGTCTGGTCTGGGTTGTGTTGAATGTAGGCATTTGGATTACACCAACAGGTGATTGCGCCAGTTGACTCTGCATATATCGTGTTACATCTACGGGTGATTCCGCATGTTGACTATGCATATGTCGTGATACATCTACGGGTGATTCCGCATGTTGACTCTGCATATGTCGTGTTGTGGCGGTGATCACGTTGTTTTGCTCAGGAACGTTTGCGTAACCATGTCGTCTGGCAAATTTCCGTTGGCTGATGTGTGTGGTTGGTTGTCATTCTGTGCACCGTCAATAGTGGTGTCGGGAAACTGACTTTCTGCATATTCATATGATTCAGTAGGTTGCTCGTTGAGATAGTCTTCTACTAGCCTTTGTGGATTCATAACTGGTAAATTAGTTAGAATTTGACTGCCAAAAATGCTCCCGTGCTGTTCTAGCTCGAGCTCCCATACAGCTGCACGGGCTTCTGCAACAGCAACATCTTCTTCATGCTTTAGGGTCTCCATCTCTGCCTCAACTCTGGTTGCTTCAATCTTGGTCGCAGCCCTTTTTTAGCGACGTTAGCACGTGCAACTGCTGTAGCCTCATCTGCTCTAGCTTGAGCAGCGGTTAACTTTAACGACGAAATTGAGG
Source organism: Anneissia japonica (assembly GCF_011630105.1). Lineage (NCBI taxonomy): Eukaryota > Metazoa > Echinodermata > Crinoidea > Comatulida > Comatulidae > Anneissia > Anneissia japonica. The sequence continues at coordinate 363,526 of NW_022758421.1, forward strand.
ATAGAGCAGATCGATTAGAGCCTGATCTTCTGGAACCTCATCGCCGGGAAGTTGTGCGGCCTCCAGTGTGTGTCATCTTCACGTATGTTATCTGCGTTTGATAAGGACGATCCTTTTTACTGTTCTGGCCTCGCAAGCACGTGCGCTGCGCCTGATATCTAGACAGCTAACCTCCAAGAAGACGAGTTTTGTACTGTAAAACTTTATTCATGATCGTGAGGTTATCTTTAATGATGAACAGGAATGCTTCCTCATGAATAGCAGATTAACAGAGTGTTGTAAAGTCGAAAATTAAGCTTTAAGTGCAAATTCAGCATGTTCGCTATGGGAAACAATGATTGAAAAAGACTGCTGAAAGCGCCACCAACTTGGCAGGTAGTCATGTAGGGAACAACAGTCATCACAGGGAGTGTTACGCCCTCATGAGCTCGTATACCTTAGTTTTACCTCAAATCTGGCTACGCTTATATGTAAATGAGCATGAATGTAAACAGTAGTGAGTTGGAGCGGTTGGTACGGTGATATGTAAATGAGGAAACAGTGTAAGGTAGAATGGACGTGATATCCAAGTGTAAAAACCAAGTAGCATGGAGTTTTAGTGGTTTTGTTGCTCATGTGCTATCAGAAGGTGGGTAATTGCCTGGTCTATGTGTATTGGTGACCGGTGCATGGTGTAGTGAAGTTGTTTATTGGAAATAAACCGTTTTCTGTTTGCAATTAGCAAAGGCTCCAGTTTGTTTGTGTTCGTGACCGTAACAGGAACAAATAGTGGAATATTTTGGTAATGCATTTGTTGATTGCCAATGTTTAATGCCAGTCTGTAAAGGGTCGTTGTACGAATGTTTTTCCTTTTTTGTGATTTAATTTTTAAGAAGTGTTTGTTTTTGTTTTTTTGTATAAAAATAAATGAAAGGAAACATTGATGAAAGAAAAAAAAGTTTACAATGCTAACATAAACTGTGCAATAAGCCCATAACGCTCTAGGTCTTTCGTGACAACCTATCGAAACTTGCGCTTGTATTTCATCTTTTTCCATTTTTTATGCCCACGTGGGCTGTAATTTTTTTAGTTTTAGTGCAATATTTAAGAACGAAATCCATATTTTTTTCATCCTTTCATTTGCAATTGCAAATTAAAATGTTTGTATTTTAAATTGCTTTCTTTATTATAGCGTCGGTCAATTATTCTTTTCTGGCGTCAGACGACGTATGGTACTTCAGGTGATAGGGCGGTTCTTTCAACCATATATTGGGGTGGATAACCGTGATGGGTTCGTTTACGGGTTAAGACCTGCCGTAAGTGTTTTTTTTTAATTACTAAATAATTATTAGAAAGTTGTTGATACATGTTGTAGCATTATGTATTTGCGTATACACTTTTATTATTTTTGTTCCTTTTTCAGAACACTAAAGGAGTCGTGCTGTCACTGAATATCCCAATCAATGCCGTAGCTAGGATTTTTAGTGTGAGAGACAGTTTTAAGAGTAGACCCAATCCAAGAGTGGGCCCAATCCAAGATTGAATACACATATTAATGCAATCCATATACTTCAACAGTGCCTGAAAATATGGATACCCACGATATGCGGCCTATAATGTCATTCAATTTGTAAACGTCAGTCTTATGGTAAAGATAATTTGTTTTGGGTGGCAATGCTTCAACTCTTGGATTACCACGAATTCTAAAATAAACTTTGTAATGATCGGAGGTTGAAAAGGCTCAGAAACTTTCGAATCACATTTTATATCATATTTGCTTAGCGTTCCATAGTACGGTATACTTTTTCCGGCTTTAATCGCATCCAAATTCAACAACATAAATTTCTCGACATAAACTGACGCTGGTGGCGCTCTCCAAAATTAGCTGATACTTGTAAAGATTAAATTCACCAGCCACGAAGAACATTACATTACACAGTACTGCAAAACCAGTCAAAACTGTTTTCAACTTTATTAGAGGCTGAGGATCCAAACAGTATACAGTAAATTTCTCAACTGGGGTGGCGCCAGTCAAATCCTGGGGCCACCATTGTTTCTCAATAATGTATTCAATTTCAATTTTATTTTTTAATTTTATTTATCACAAACCCGTGATTATTCTGACAAGGACAAGGTCTGTTACAATACGACAATTAGTACTACTCTAAGCAGAATTGGATATACTGAATAAAGAGTTCAACTCCCCTGGAGAAAGATATTTGAGTTTGTTCATTATTTCGTTTATGTGTTAAATACTGAAGTCCAGGGCATACAGCTCTGGCCGATTCCGTGGTCATCCTAACAAGGACAAGGTCCGTTAAAATACGTCAATAAGTGCTACCATAAGTCCTTTACAACGATTGCTTCTATTCCAGGACTAATAACATTGCTAAAACCGTTTTGTCCGATATAGAGTCATGTGTACATGCATTTCAACCTTTCTCGTATAGGGACTCCTCTCCCGAGAACTGTACCCATACCATGTCGACGCTGGCTGTAACACGAATACAGTAATGAAATAAAACTGAAACTACAATAACTCTGCTCGAAAATGTATTTGTCACATTTTATTTACAAGTTGTTTTTAGCTATTGACTTCTTTATTTCAGTATTCCTTATTTTATATTAACCTAAACATCAACATTCCCGCGAGGCCGAGAGCAGAAACATATGGCGGTTCAACTGTCATAATTACTACACGTACTACGCGTAGTACGTGTAGTACGCGTACTACGCGTACTACACGTACTACGCGTAGTACGTGTAGTACACATACTACACGTACTACGTGTACTACTCGTACTACGTGTACTACACGTACTACGCATAGTACGCGTACTACACGTACCACGCATACTACGCGTGGTATTATGACACAATTGTACCACTCACGGTAAAATTGTGTCAAAACACCACGTGTTAGCATCCAATTAGTTGTATAGCGCCACCAGTTTACTGTACGTATAACATCTAATATCTCTGAACTGCATCTAACATTATTTATAATTATTTATTTTGGAAATTAAACTTTTACATCGATGGAACACATAGGAGTGGTGCATATATATGAAGGCATAATCTATAAAATGCAAATTGGGGTTTGTGTGTCCGGGATGTTCTCCTTTGTTACTGAGCCGATTTCAACCAAATTTTCACTGAAATGTTTACATTGGCACTGGCCAGGTTATAAGCTATGTGGTGTTTTCCAAAATCTCCTCATTTATTAATAATTAATAAAAAAAAAAAACTGATTTATATTAGTCCCGGCCGGCACATTTCACGATGTCTTTTCAGAAGGATGCATACGCGTAAACAAAGTAGTTCCAGATAGTCATGTGCTTTTCAATGTTTTCACACAGATATGAGTCATTATTTTTTTCTTAGTATCTATATGTTGTTATTATTTTGTATAGTTTTATTTTTCAATTATTAACAATCACCTCCGCAATACACTCCAGTTATTATAATATCACACGCGTAGTAATATGACCAGGCCTGATGTACAACCTACAACTGTGTGGTCACACATTCGTCGGGGAGAAAAAAAAATATATGTATTTTCTACATATTAGTAGACTATCTATTTAGAATCGATTGAATATCGGTAACCCTCTGAAACCCCTAAAGTGTCACATTTTCCGGGGGATACGCCCCCAGGACCACTTTCAAACATTTTAATTGACACCCGACAACGCCCACTTTGCTCTTGTCGGGGACCTTTCCCTCCAAAAAAATTATACTTTGCCCTTCATTCCACCCGCCCCCCACCCAACTCACAGATTTCATATGCTGCCGCCGCCACTGTCAATGTGTCTACTTTGTAAAAGTGAGAAAGTATTTACTGTTTCCCATCGGCCATATGTAAATAAATCTGTTAAGTTTTTCCAACTGGATGGAAGTTACTTGCATTCCCCTATTGTTATTAAAATCTTTTTCTGTCTCCTGCTTAAACATTAGAAAATTATACTTACGCTTCATTCGCTTGGTATCTTTTCATAATTTGTTAAAAATATACATAAACTGAGCTGACAAGTCATGCTAGCAGTAATTGTATATTGGTAGCCAATACAAACGTACATGGTGGTCAACAACATGTGTTTTCTTCAAATATATTTTGTCTATATTTGCATTAATTACTTCGGACAAGACCCTTCCTTCGGACCAAAGACCTTTCGGACCAATGGACCTTCGGACCAAAGGACCTCCGGACAAATGCACTGACCCCTATAGGAATATGCATGAATTTTAATCACTAACAAAAACAAATAGAGTTCTCTGTGCTACTGCATTGTTAATTACTGAAGAATTTGGTCACTTTGCTTCTTCTTATGTACTTATGTACTGTAGATTTAAATAAGTAAATATACGTCCTACAAACTTGAAAATAGTGAAAAATATGAGTTGACATACATAAGTTTCATGCTTCTACTCACATTTGAAGCATCATGCCATTTTTTGGGACTAAGAAACCCCACTACTTTGGCTGCATCAAATCATATTCTGCCTGCCTGACTGTTTTTAATAGGAGGAAAACATTGAATTTTGAGGAAATTAAAATCCACTAATAATACACCTCAGAAGTCAACAAAGTGACATTTCCAGTCATTTAGAAATCAAAATTTCTGGGACCCCACCCCCTTTTTTTTGGGGGGGGGGGCTCATTTACAAACATTTTTACCCTCCTCCTTCAGAATTTCCTGTAGCCAGAGAGAAGGAAGTAGGATATCCAAATAGAAGAATGGCCCGAGAAAAAGGGAATTAATTTCAAGAGTACTACTACGCGTACTGTACATGGTATTTTGACACAGTTTTACCGCGATTAGTACAATCGTGTCAAAATACCACGTGTAGTACACGTAGTTCGTGTACTATACGTTATGGCGGTTCAACTGTGTCATAATTACTACACGTACTACGCGTACTACACGTACTACGCGTACTACGTGTAGTAATTATGACACAGTTGAACCGCCATAGCAAATGTTACGTGAACACCTGGGAAGGAAGGTGCAATCACGTTCTGTTGCCTACTGATGTACTGTATAGCAGGGGACGATAAGGCATAATAAGACTAGGCCTAGGCCTATGTAGACAGTGCAATTATATGTAATAGAAAGTACACTTTCGAAAGAAATAAATTAAAATAAGAACAAAAAATGAACCAGGGAGAAATATTCAGTTGCAGATATACCTTGTTTAAATATTATACAATGCTAACAATGCGGCTCTTGTAGCCCTAGCTAGGCAAGGCACCCATGTGCAAAGCAGTGGTGTTTGTTTATCCATGTTAAAAGCACGGCGGGAAAGTTTGCATTACCAGTTACGTAATCTAACTTATGATGTATGCATGCTAAGAATATACTGTGCAAATAAAAATTTTCTATTATAACCAAAATATAAATAACTGCAAGGTTTGTGGGCGTAAATTCCCTTAATATGAATTAAGGGTAGCACCATCTCCTTGCCATACAAATTACAGCTCCCGGGATACGGGTAGCTGAATTTTTTCTGGCAAATCTGACTACAAAACCATATCGAAATTTCACGTTCCACCTCTGGCTCTGAGTTGTGCTTCGCACACGCCGCTGAGGGCGGCGTTCCGGGAACCGTGTGTCAAGAAGTTGTTAGTTTGATATATCGTGTACTAAACTTACAAAACTTCCTTGTTGAAATAAAGCTTGTTACGTCGGGCGTATTTTACTGACTCGATGATATTCGACAACAACACCTTTTGCCTTTTGTATATGTTTATTAACTGTCATCAAGATCATCAAGACGTAAAATTACTGTGAAATAAAGTAAAAACAATGATTAAACAATTAAATTAGGCAATAAGAAACCCACTGCACCCCGACAATACCAACAGTATCAGTCTATCCTGACCTCATAAATATTCATTTGTGCAGTCAGCCGTGACGAGTCACTGGCGAAGTAGACGGCAGATTTAGATGAAAAATAGGCGTCAAACAAATTGCAACAGTTGGTTTTATTGCTGATTGTGGTTCAAAGGCCTGTGCTAAATGACATATCCAAAATAAGACGCGAGTTTCAACCCAGAAGTCACCTAATTTGCATAAATATACAAATTACTTTTCGCCATTATAGGAAAATAGAGTATTCCGAATATTTCTGCATCTAAACATTCAATCATGACAAGGAAAGTGTTCATAAATATGTTTTAAGGTTTAGGGAATATTATTAGCATATTTTTGAATTATCATATGCATATAATTATGTTAAATATGCAAATTAGCGGCTATTATTACAAGAAAATTGATTTTAGGCAGCTTTTTGTGTCTTGAGCAATCATTTATGACAAATAAAGTGTGCAAAGCCATGTTTTCAGGGTTATTAAATATGTTTAGCATATCTGTGAATTAATTATATGCACAGGAGGCCTATATGGGCCATGTTGAATATGCAAATTAGCTTCCGCCATTAAAGGAAAATCGATTAATTATTCGCAATAACTGTGCATCTAATTTAAAGTTGAACGCTTCAAAAACAAAGGAATTGATAATTGATTTCCGGAATAAAAGACACAGCCCTGAGGTCACTATTTTAAATGACGAACCAGTTGAGATTGTTACGTCTTATAAGTACCTTGGGACTATATTTGATGACAATCTCAGCTGGGGATTGAATACTGAAGCTATAATTAAAAAAGGAAATCAACGTTTGTACATCCTTAGGAAACTAAATGATTTTAAAGTAAATAACTCTGTTCTTAAAGTGTTTTATAGTTCATTTATCGAAAGCGTTTTAACTTTTTTCATTTATATGTTGGTTTAATAATCTTACCCTTAAGGAGAGGTCTGCCATACAAAATATAGTAAATGTATGTTCAAAAATTACAGGCAGTCCATTGCGGAGTATCTCGTCATTTTGTGACAAACAGATACTAGCTAAATGCAAATATATTTTAAAAGAACCAGAAATATACTTTTTGAGGAATTTGTACTTTTACCACATGGTACACGATATCGTAGCCCACTTTGTAAGACAAAACGTAAACTTAATTCTTTCATTACTATAGGCATAAGGCTTTTAAATAAACACAAAAAATAGTATATAAAATAATATAAAAAGGGTGATGACAATATATGTATAATAATAATAATATTAATAATAATAATAATAATAATAATTATAATAATAATAATAATAATAATAATAATAATACAATAAATACTATATAACGATAGCTTTTTACATATATTTTTATAGTTATGATTCTGGTTGGTCTCTTTTGTATGTTTTTTGGTGATTTATATTTATACACTTACTATTTATTTAGTTTTATATATATTATTGTTGTTCGATGTTTATAAATGATTTTAACTTATTGAGTATTTCAGTCCTGTTTTAAAATTGCCCCGTGAGGGATAAATAAAAAATTATTGAATTGAATTAAGTATTTAATCATGTCAAGCAAAGTGTCCATGTTTAAAGGGATAATAAGGGATATATAATAATAATAATAATAATAATAATAATAATAATAATAATAATAATAATAATAATAATAATAATAAATTAGTAAGTATATAATTATGGTACAAAGTTATGTCCACCCAGTAGTAGTGTATGATGGGTACCTGCAAAAATCAACTACCAAAACAGTGGCACACCAAAACCATAAAGGGGTCAAGCTTCAGCAAGGGTTAAAATATCACTCGATTTACCAATGAAGACTAAAAAATTATTCTTAAGCAATACATCATACAAGTAAGATTTCATTAACATGCTGTCTGAAGAGATAAGGAAAAGAGAGATAGCCACAATTCATGCAGAAGGTGATGCCGATATCTTGATTGTCCAAACAGCTGTAAACATGGCCAAGTACAAGAAGACTTTAGTAATTGCAGAGGACACTGACATTCTTGTGATTCTGTGCCATCACTATAAGACAGGAACTAGTTTGTACATGAAGTCTGAAAAGAGCACAATAAAGAATCCACTGTTGGACATCAAGATGACTTCAGTGGCGTAACTGGGTTGGGAGGGGCCCTGGTTCAAGAGTAAAGTCGGGCCCTTGACCCATACAAACTGACTAACCTTGTGAATTAAGATGTGTACCAAGGATGGGTTAGTTTTGGAGCATGGGTTCTTCCGATTTTTATAATTTGACAAAAAATCTTTGGATTTTTTTTAAATTTTTAATTTTTAGATGTTCTCATAGGGCATATTTTAAGAGCCGGCTATTGGCTGGACTGAATAAATAATAAGCATTTCTACTTCTTATGACCAAAAAAAAGCACATTCAATATTTATTGAATTGATAAGTAAGTAAAGTAAGTAAATACTGCGGTAGAACGAAATATAAATAAAAAAAGGGTTTACAAAAATAGTAATAGAGATAAAAATAAATACTAATACTAATAATATAAGTAAGTTGGTTAATACATCAATTATACACACATACATATACACATACACACAAACATATATATACACATATACATATATATATACAGTATACATACATATATATATATATATATATATATATATACACACACACATACACACACCCATACATATACATACATACATACACACACAATACATACATGCATAGACGCACACACATACACACACCCCTCCCACACACATATTCACACATACATACATACATACATATACACATACATACACAAACACACACATATACATATATACATATAACAGAGTAAATATTGTAAATTTAATTCAATAACATTAAAACCAGACATATTAGTCTTGCAATAGAAAAGTATTATATATATCATTTCGTTCTTTCCATGCCATCGTTAAAAGT
>NW_022758421.1:374196-376415 GCF_011630105.1 Anneissia japonica
TATATATAGTATGCTCAGTTAAATTTCTAATATGACAATTTTTATTTGTGATCAGCTTAGCTCAGTTGGCTAAACATGGAGATCTCTTGGTTCCCCGTTTCAATTTCAATCAGCGCTCTCTCTTTGTGTTTCAGTTGGAGGCAGGGGTGGCGCCAGCCCCATCCAGCCGGGGAGATAACAGTATCTACGGGGGTGCGCACGCTCCTCCAAAAATTACTCGCGCCACCCTCCTTCCCTCCCAGTCTCCCTAAAAATCACCTGCAAGTAGTTAAAAGTCAGCTAAATTCACTTATTTTACGAGTTAGCGTCCCTCAACTGATCATCGCCCTTTCCCCCCTCCTCCACTTCACCTTCGCGCACCTCCCCCATCAGCATCCCCATTTCAAGACTTCTAGATACGCCACTGGAAAAACCACAATTCGTTGGAGAGAATAAAATACTATGTGTTTTCTACTCTGTATCGATTAAATACACCTTTCAAACCATGTCATAGGACTATAAACTTCGCCTCCTGGACCATTTTATATTGATCTTGAGTAACAACCGACCATGCCTACTTTGCTCTCGTCGGCGACATCGCCCCTTCCTCATCGGGACTTCGCCCCCAGATCCTTAAGCCACCCCTAGTTGGAGGGCTTCAATAGCGCACTGTCTTTCCGATGAGACGTTTTAAGCCGTTGGTTACTTGTGCAATATGACCCATGTGCACGTTAAAAAATAGACCAGCACTCTTCGGAGAAAATTGAGAAGTCTCACAGTTTACTGCATGTTCAATCGCCATTCACCACTAGAAGTGCGCTGCTGTCGTCTTCGAATATTCCTGGGTCAGTTACATCGAATAATTCCAATCCAATTCATCAAATGACACTTCGGAAAGGTCCACATTTTAAATATAACCTTTAAAATATTTCTTCATCAATCACAGTTCCCATAGGCGCAGATCCCGGGGGATGGGGGATATATTTCCCCCCCAATATATTTGACAGGTGGGGGGGGGAGGATGGTCCATTGTATCACCCCCCCCCCAATATTTTGACAATGTATGGGATAAAATGGAGCTTTACACACTTCAAAAGACTGTCACAGAAATAATTTGCATTGTCTTATGCGCTTACAAAGACGAAAATTAACATAATGTATTAATGATGATAACAAAATTATTTTATCTGGTACCAATCTAAGCTCTTCTTTCCTTAGATGTTAGATGTGCTTGCAAAGAGAGCCACATTTCACACTGAATGGTGTGTACGACATCAGCAATCTTATGTCAATTCCAAGAATGTTTAAGGTTATATCGGTTGATGAGGAATTTATTGATTAGGCCTATAATAGCAAATTGCATCAATTTATTTTGCAAAAACAAGGTTTCCAGCTTCAGAGGGAGGCACATCCCCTGTCCGCACAAGGGCACACATTGGTGCTAACACCAGGCGCGTAACAGGGGTCTTGGGTTAGAGTGGGTATTTATTTTCCCGGTTAGTAATTTACCATACCCACCCCACCCCACTCCCCATATAGAAAACAATACGACATAGGGCTTATCTTATTAATAATATAGGCCACACACGTGTGTTTGAAACTAAATATAAGCATTTTCATCATGGTTTTATTTATTACAAACATATTCTTTCACCATCAATACACATTGAGGCCCTTCTTTTAAGTTAAAACGATCTATCTTAAATTTGTCTTTCTTGAGTTTTTCACTATTATGTGTTTAAATAACTTGAACGGATAAACATAAAAACAAGCCCTAAAAAATGCGCGCAAATTTTTTTGTGTTTTTAATTCTAATTTCGTCGGAATTGATGAAAACTCCCTTAAATGTGAAATTTATAGAGGAAATTGGCCTACCGTAACAAGAAATGCGCGCAAAAAATTTGAGAATTTTAGGCACTTTCAGAGGATGCATTTGTGGGGAAAGATTTTCCAAAGATGGATATTTTCCCCTTGTCCCCCGGTGTTCTTAATTCTAATTTCGTTGGAATTGATCATAACTCCCTAAAATGTGCAATTTTTAGAGGAAATTGGAACATGTTAACAATAAATGCGCGCGAAATTTGAGGTTTTTAGGCGTTTTCAGGGATGAAAAGGGCATTTATAAAGGGGTGGGGAAGATTTTTCAAAGATCGATATTTCCCCTTGTCCCCCAGTGGTTACGCCATCGGGCAGCATAGATCAAAGGAGTTATGACAGTTTTTGAAGTGGAGAAGGGGATG
>NW_022758421.1:376828-378873 GCF_011630105.1 Anneissia japonica
ACGGTCTTTCGGATGAGACGTTTTAAGCCTATGATCACTTTTGCAACATGGCCCATGTGCGCGTTAAAAAGTAGACTAACACTCTTCGGAGAAGATTGAGAAGTCTCCCAGTTTACTGCTCAATTGCCATTCACCACTAGAAGTGCGCTGCTGGATATAAGTCGTCTTCAAATATTCGTGGGTCAGTTACATCAAATAACTCCAATCCAATCCATCAACTGACACTTCGGAAGGGTCCACATTTTAAATACTGTATAACCTTTAAAATGTTTCTTCATCAATCACAGTTCCTTAATACGGCACTGTAACAGACGATTAAATTTTCTTTTATTCCAGTGTTCTGCTTGTAGTGAAGTCGCCTACTGTAGCAAGGAATGCCAGAAAACAGTTTGGAAATCTCACAAACCACGCTGTATGCAAATTCGGAAGACCGTTCAAGTGTTTGCAGAACGATATAGAAGTCAGTTTTCCCAAGATATTAAGAGAACCGAAAATGTATCCTATTATTTCGGGAACACCATTGCAATTGATGTCTTAAAGCTAGGTCTCAATGAGGCTGAACCATCGTCTGACGATGTTGCTCTTCAACTCTCAAGAGATTACAACATCTTATTCGCTGGTGTCGGAGACTTGCGCAACCTTTTGCTTACAACAGCATCTCTCCCAAGCAACTTTACTGGCAACATTCGATTTACTCTGAACGACATAGACCCATTCGTTCTGGCGAGAGATGCACTGTTCCTGTACATAATAATAACTCAGGCCTCGAAAGAATCAATCGAGCTGACAATAACGAATATATGGTATTCTCTTCAACTACCAGATAAAGATTTTCAGTTTCTTATTTCTACATTAAATGAACTTATTATGCACACTGTAGAAACGCTAAATGATGCCACATGCGGTCATTTGGTTGTCAACAAAGAAGACTTTGACATCATGAAGGAAGTCTGGGTAAAATGGCGAGATTTGGAATGTGAAACTGGAAATTGGAACGCAATCGATCTGGCAGGACAGAGAACAAACTTGTTCCGTAGTACTTCTGTCTCCTCCCAAGCTATGTCACTGTATTGTCAGATGATTCCTGAGAGATACATGGAATCTGCTACTCAATACTTTGTAGACGGCTTGTTTTTAAGAAGTAACCTTGAAAAAGGTAAATTAAGATTTGATAACCCTACACTTACTGGACGTACATCATCAATGAAAGAACCAATCTCCGTTGATCAATTACTTAAAATTAAACCGATGGCATATAACTTTGAATATTGCATCCCATCCGCCCACCTTCCATTTCGTGGTTGGGATTATAATCAAGCAAGTAAAATGTTTGAAGAAGATTCATTAGTTGATCTCTTTCATGTGTATATTGCCAGCGTCATCAAGAGTGCTTTGTCTTACTTTCAGAAAAGTAAAATCTTTTCTAACTGTTGTCTAAAAAATTGCATTGACATTTGCAATGAGCCAGACGTTGAGCCGAAGTATGACCGTATTATGACGTCAAACGTTGCCGATTTTACAGGAATCAAACAACTACTTTCATCAATGCGTCCTTTGCTGAGTACAACTAATAAACATGCTGTGCTCGTTACGGAAACTATGATTTGGCATGCATTTGTGCAAGAGGCTTATATATTGCACCCACTTAATAGATTAAAGATACAACCACTTTCAGAGGTCATGGTAAAAGATACCGGACGCCGAGAGCTTCAAAACATTGACCATACCAAATTCGACTACTTTGACAATACTTCATCGTTTATTCGTTACCTACAGCTTGTGTATCTAGCAACAATTAATAAGGAACGAAAAAATGATTACATTCCAACTCTTTCAACAATCGTCAGAAATATGGAAGGATTTACCCTCAACGACTTTACAAGTGGACTGAATAAGCTGGTTCCATTTCGATACCGTGTAAACGCTAGGGCATGCAATATGGAAAATGGATACCGGAGGAATCTAGAATGGAGGCTCTGTGCTGAGTATGGAAGCGGTTCTTCATAATTATTATCGAAAACTATCAACATTATATATATATATAT